>NC_072735.1:171355379-171467879 GCF_026930045.1 Uloborus diversus | reverse complement strand
GAAAGTCACTCTCCTGGTCTTTCCTAAGCTTTTTTTAAAGTCTACTTATGCTATGTCAAAATTTTAAATCTATCTTCCGAAAATTTAACATTAATTATTTAATTATATTTACTTAGTTGTCTACAGCAATAGTAATTTGATTTGTTTAGTTATTTAAATAGTAAACATCATTTTAAAGTTTGTCCAAGGCTTTTACGCCACTTTCATGATCTAGGAATGATTTCAACTGTTTCCGGTTACAAATTTTGAATATGAAGTGTAAATTTACTGAATACTGAATGTAACAACATTGTTTATTCTCATCATTTTGTTGGATTGCTAGAGTGTTCTGTATTTATGATTTAGAAAGTAGGGTTATTATAATTTTGAAGTTTAAAATTGAAAAATGCAATATTTATGCTGTCACTCTCTTGAACAAAATGTCTATTTCATGTAAAAGGTTCTTTTAATTATTTTTTGCGATGCGTAATTTAATACAGAAATAGGAAAAACGATATAGATTTTTTTAAATTTAAATACAATTTTGGATCTTTGCAACAGGCTCTGTAAAAGTAAAATGTCGCTCATTTGGCATTTTCTGTACCAGGACAGCATAGCTAAAATGTATTATGGTAAAGTGAGTTCATTTTATTTTTATTTTTTTAAACTCCTCATAAAAACGAAACATACATTTTTAAATAAAAAATAATGCTTTTTTATTTTTTAAAAATTTTGTAATTGGAAAATGTCGGGATTTTGAAGAAAGTCAGGTTTGGAAGTCTCCTATATGAATTTTACGATACGCTACTGCAATTGTCATTATCCTACTCCTTAACAAAAAAGCAATTCAAAAGAATACGCCAGTACTCTATTTTTAGCGGACACTTGGCAATATATCGCGTCTTTTGGTCGCCAAGTTTTGTCGCCAACTTGGCGACCAATTTGGCGATTTTTTTTTTTTAAATCTGGTTTTAATTTGGTCACTGTTGGTGATATTTAACGAGTTAACTATCTCTTAATTTAGATCTCGAATATGAAATCTGCTTGTGCAATTTGGCTAAAAAAAAAAAATCAACTTTATGAGCATTAAATAGGACGAAAATTACCACAATCGCAAAATTTGCAATTTGCTTCAATTTTTTCTAGAACAACACTTTCCTCTAATGAAAGAAAAATTAAGTTTATCGATTTTTGGACTGAGCATTATACGCATTGTGATCCTTACGTGTAGGTTTCTATTTCTTAAATAAAACCACATTATATTTTTTATTTTTTAACTTGTAGCAATTGGAATATTTATGAAAAGTAGTAATGTTTACAAAGAACTGCTATGGAGCCTAGACAATCAATTTTGTAATGAAGACACTATTCAAATAAGTAGTAAATAAAGTTTTAAAAATAATTTGACGTATGGAACAAGCAGAAATCAGCAACCACACCGGCTTTTCAATAAAGTTGCATCTGTTGTTAGAAAAACTTTAAAAAATCCAAATTTGTTTAGTGTTAGATCATCAATCAAACGCCTCTACAATGCAAAGTAAGATTTATTAACAAAGCAAAATCATTTTGTAGGCATAAGTTACACACCTATCAAAGTAGTAAATCGGTTTGTTGCTGATGAATGATATTTGTAATAAAGCTTACTTAACCTGTTGCATGCAACATAAAACGTGATGAAATGTTATAAATTTTTTTTATTAAATTTATTTAAATTTCCTTTTGTTGCTTTTCATTCCTTCGCGCGCAAAAGAAGGTGACGGAGGGGGGGGGAATTGAACGTGTTTATCTTTGTGACTGCTTGTGCCATCGTAGCTCCTGAACGAATAAAGCAATTTTTATAACATTTATTCTTTCAAGAAAATCATTATCGAGATTGTTCTTAACTTCAATTAATTTAAGTCTTTTTTTAAATATTTTTTAATTAAATTAAAGATTTTCTGTTTTAAAATATTTGAATTTGTTAACATCTAAGTCCAGTTCATTATTCTTGTCACAAACATATTGAGTTCAACACTTATTGAAACTCAAAATATAAACGAGAAAATAGGTTTTAACGTCATCCAAGAGGTCTTGAAAGTAATGGGCCTGCTTATCTTCCAAAACAAGACCTTGTATTTTTTCAAATGTCAGAGAAGCTGTCATATTACTTCCTTTCACAAAAAAGGAAGTATTGCATTCGCAAAAACATTTTCACTCAAAAATCGACCTTAATTTCCATTTTGCTCACTGAATGTTGAGATTTTTTTTGGGACTCGACCACACGTGGATAAGTATCTAAAAACGCATAGACACGCGAAATATCCATTTTGACGATTCTCGAGTTAATTACAATGGGTTTTCTCGTAACGTCTGAATGTGCGCATGTATGTCGCCTAACTTAAGAACGGTATGTCCTATAAAGTTGAAATTGGGTACGTAGACTCCTAGTGGGA
This sequence comes from Uloborus diversus, assembly GCF_026930045.1. Taxonomy (NCBI): domain Eukaryota; kingdom Metazoa; phylum Arthropoda; class Arachnida; order Araneae; family Uloboridae; genus Uloborus; species Uloborus diversus. The sequence continues at coordinate 171,465,468 of NC_072735.1, read as the reverse complement.
TCTAGTTGTGCACCTTCTTTTGGTTGCATTCTGGTGTTTCTAAAGGGGTCTTTTTCACCTTTTTTTTTGGGGGGGGAATCATTGTTAATTTCGCTTTAATCTCAAGTGGCGTTATAATTTAGCGGACACTTGGCAATATATCGAGTCTTTGGTCGCCAAGTTTTTTCGCAAATTTGGCGACAAATTTGGCGATTTTTTTTAAAAATCTGGTTTTAATTTAGTCACTGCTGGTGATATTTATCGAGTTAACTATTGAATCACATTAAAATTGCCAATAATGAGAAAATGACATTAAATTGGAGTAAAAGGAAGTCATGTGATGCACACATCAGCTCGTCAATTTTTCTGTTTACGTAAAAAAATGTTACTCGATTCAACTTCCCAACACAAAGTCAATTGAAATACATGCTTAAAGCACACATTTGTTGTGTATTATTCAGGCTGCATAAGGGGAACTTTTTTAACCAGAAAACTAGTTGCAGAAAAGTACCAACTCCATATAATTAGATTTATACGAAAAAAAAATAAAAAATAAATAATTTATAAACATAATCAGAATACGATTTAACTGTCGTCTTCTCCGCACTGAAAAAAAATTAAAAAGAAAATTGTGCTCTAAAATACCGCTAGAAAATCCACTGTTACAAGCTATATATATATATATATATATATATATATATATATATATATATATATATATATATATATATATATATATTATAGACTGTCATTAAAAAGAATTATCAAAAAAGTACTTCCCGGAAATTGCCATAGAATAGTATAAATAACGTAACTAATAAGCTAGATGCAATGCAATTTTAAAGTTACAAAATGCGATATTATTATTTTTTACTAAAGATTTGATTTAGGTGGTTTGCATACACACGTACATTCGCCAAAATTTTTAATTAAGATGTCAAACACTATATGAGTTTTATGCAAGAACGAAACAGAAAAATACAATGTCTTTGAATTTCTCCTCAAAAGATCAAACGTATTTTACACGACTCTTAATCCAAAAATCAATCTCAGTTCTAATACGGTTCGTAAAACAAAAATGTGTTAGGTCAGCAGTCTAGTCGATAATAAATTGAGCAACTGATTTATCAATAAAGAAACGCCAACTTTTCACATTGGCTCATTCCACTACTAAATTAAAATCGGCTTGTTTTAGTGCTGCTTTATTGTTTACAACAGTTTGATTTACATATTTAAAAAAATGCATATTTTTTTTCTTTCTTTTTTTTCTTGCAATTACGTAGGAATAAAATATAGATATTACTCATAAAAGAACTCTTCAAAATAAGAAAGTTTTTTCTGTTATTCAAACAAAAGTGCTTATTATATGCAGGTATGTGATGGTAGATAGATATTAAATTAAAGATATATATATATATATATTTATATGTTTTTAAAATTATTATGAATCCTGTGAATCTAATGATGTTTTTTTCTTTTCCAGGTAAGTAAATTTAATATCTTAATACATGTCTAGAGGTAAGTTGTAACTTTTTTATGTCCGTTATGTGCTAAAAATATTCTTTTAAAACTAAAATTTTAATGAATAAATTTACGAAATATTCGCGCAATTGATTACAAACGCTATTTTTCACATCACTCGACTATGAAGGCATTGATGGCTAAAAATAAATTACAATAGTATTTATCTCTTTTTTTGGTTATGTTCGATATTTTTCTTTAAATATCTATAAGAGCATTGCTTATTAGATTGAAAACATGTGAATTGTAATTGTAATCATTTTAGTTTCGTCACAAGACTTTCTTAAAGTGTAAATTATCTAGTTCACAAAATTTACAAAAATAAAACTTGAAATTCACATTTACCAAAAATATGCCCTTTCTTTCAAAATATTCGATCCGGCACCTTTTCCCCTCGTACAGTATAAAACGTTGTATATTGTAAATCATATGAGCTAAATATAACCAATTGATAATTTTAGTGTAATTACTTTTCCCAATTTTAGTCATTTGAGAGGCGCGATAGTTAGGCGTTGACCTTCTGCCCGTGGTCCCGGATTCTGACCAGCAGTGGCCGGTCGGTGGATTTTCAAGATGCAAATAACCATCAGCGGCTATGTCGTATGATTGTGTGTAAAGATCCCATTGGTATTCGTTTGGCTTTGAATGTCCTCGATAAAAATAAATACTTAGTGCAGTTTAGCATCGAAGAGAAACCAGGTGCTTCCATCTGGTGGGTAACTGAGCGCCAAAATTACCTGTGGCATTGGCATCTACGTCTTAATGGTGACACATGAAAGACTGGATACCGTATTGGGGCGCTGCGCTACGTCTTCGAAAGGCTAAATAGCCTAACGTAGCAACATTAAAAAGAAAAAAAAATATCTTTTTACAATTTGGTTCATTATTTTTCTCAAAAAATAAATTGTTGCACATTTTCAATAAGTTACCGCCCAATAGCCAGGGTTAAGGCAGAAATACATGAAATACACCGCCAGCTCAGTCAATTCCAGCCGAGGACTGCAGTTTCGTGCTTATTAGCACTCATCAGTCCGGCATAGGAGTGACTGAGCTGGAAGTGGAAAACCTCTTAAGGAAGCCAAGAGTGCCAAGCAAACTGGTAGCTAATACAGAATTAGCACAAACTAGACGAGTGATCGAAGCAATGGTTCGGTCCAACTCGAATTTTGAAGGCAAGGCAGGTATATTCAATAAGTTACCGCCCTATAGCCAGGGCTAAGGCACTCTGTTTGGCACTCTTGGCTTTCTTAAGAGGTTTTCCACCTCCAGCTCAGTCACTCCTATGCCGGGCTGATGAGTGCTAATAAGCACGAAACTGCAGTCCTCGGCTGGATCGAATTGACTGAGCTGGCGGTGTATTTGATGTTGCACATTTTGCTCGATTTTTTAAAATTCTTTTCATTAATAAATCAACATTCTATCAATTATTGTCTCACGTAAAATGTTTGAATCCATCCACAAGCTCTGGATTTAGGCAAGATAGATTAGTTCAAAAATACCAATATTTTGAACACTGAAAAACTTAAGTGCTAAAATGTGTCTGTTTTGATGTTTTAATTCCTTTCTATGTATTTGGTAGGATATAAGGGCGCAATTTAAAAATTATCATTAAGGTCTAAATTGTCGGTCATTAAGCTTCATCTAGGCACAAAGAGTTTGAGGCGAATAACTGTTGTTGCCGCATTAGAATTCAGAGCGCTACTTTTACCCGCTATTTAAGGAACGAATCATTAAGGGAAGGTTGAACTTTTGCGTGTGAAATTGTTGCGTTGTAGGAAAATTTGCTTTAGATTAGTAAAGCGTCTGGCAACGGGTGGAAATGGTGTGCTTGCTGGATTTTAAAGTAACCAGGTATTAGATATCAAGTATCAGTTCCTTAGAGATTTGTTTTGTGAATAACGGAAGTATTTTAGCAATTAGAGCAAAAAACTATTTTTGTTTGTTCTCATGTACTTAAGCTGGTTAAATAACTTACGTTTTTAAATACTTTTATCGTATGCAATCATTGATAATCAAATTTTAAGGGCACTCCACTTATTGCTCTTAAATTCTGGACATATTTTAGCTACTTAAAATTGAAGTGAAAACATTTGTCATCCTAGTTTATTGTTTCATCTTACTAATATTTTATTTCTTTAAACATTAGTCTTAAGGATAGTTTTAATCTAGTTCATGTGTCCTCTGTTTTAACCCATAATTAATTTGAAGGAACCAGCTTAATTTATATTTCATCTTTCTAAACCATAAAAGTTTTAAGGTTCATTGTGATCCAGCTCATGTACCCTCCCTTTTAACGATTAATTTATCTGGAGGAATTAGCCCAAGTTATATGTTATTTTTTTAAATTTATGTGATTTATTTTTTTCGAATTTAAGTCAATTTTCTGAACGGTTCAAAAACGCATACTAAGCCAGGGGTGCTCACCAAGGAGGTTCCTTTAAATTTTCAGGGAGCGTTATTTTCAAATGTTTTTAGTCTGGGGGTTCTCTCGTTCTCTGGAGGGTTCCTCCATAGTTTTTGAGAGTGTGCACCATCACACTTGGGCACCCCTGACTAAGTTGTGATGAAAATTAAATTATTAATAGTTTAAAAATGCTTAATGCGCTAATTCCGCACAGATAATTGCAAGACCTGTAGAAACATTTCAACATCTCATAATTAGTAAATTCATTAACCAAATGCATTTGACCAATCAAGTAAATGTTCGTTATAAGTAATTATGGAATGTGTTTTATGTGTTTTCTTTTGAACTACAGCCAAACTTCAATTCATTGTAAAACATACTCATAAAAAAATTTAATGCAAAACTGAAGTAACTTGAAGAATTCTTATTAGCGCCGCAAAATGTTTACCTGTAAGAGTTAAAAATGTTTTACTTAACTGCTGAAGTAGGTTATTAAGTAGTCAATCTATTCAAGGAGCCTACTTAAAAGAGCAGTTGATCACGTTCATTCGTAAAGAATGTTCTAAAATTCCAACAGCTTAATTGTGCTTAAAAAGGAAAAAGCATCGTTCGTCATCACGGCTTCTTTAGTGAAAACCAAGTTTAAGGCATAGTGTGTTATGCATAATATTTTTTACTTAAACGTAAAAAAGAGAAAAAAAGAGAAGTTTTGTTGATGTATCCGTTATTGGGAATGGCCGAAATTGGTTAATATCAACATTCACTGGTGATTTCAAGTAAATATTTGATCGTTCTCTGCCATCCTTGGTAAGAGATTGATAGCATTTCTAAGGTTTTGGAATTCTACAGTAACATATATGCACTTTTAAGTTCATTACTTTTAAGATGTTCTATTTTAAGATTAAATATAAGCTCAGAAGATAAATTGAGAGAGTTTTTATAAATCTAGCCTACGGTTGTATTAAAAAAAAGACTTTCGACGCCTCGACTTATTACTTTTAATTACAAAACAGACTTTTTTTTTTTTTTTTTTGAAAGATTCCGAGTTTTAAATAAGAACAATTTGTGGATGCATCTGTTTTGTGTTTAAGTGCTCGCAGAGATTGAAAGATGAACAAAAATACGAAATAATACATTTGAATTAATGGTCAACAAAACAAAACTGTCAATTTTGTTTCTTTAATTTCAATTCGATAATGATAAAATTCTCAAAAATACAAACATTTGTTTCTCCGTTCTTTAAGTAAGTTACCTAAAGCAAGTTACCTTTAAAAAAAATCATTTTAGTTACAGTTGAAAACTTCCATAACTTTTGTTATCAAATATTTCAACGCCTCAAAACGACTGATGTCAGACAATATTACTGGATGGGAACAAAAACTTTGATTTATAAGAGCAATTTAAAATGGCATTTTCCTTAAATAGAACATAGTTTCTTTGCAGCCTAAAGCCATGTTTACTATGTGTATCAAAACAAATCACAAACGTCAATGAAAAGAAAAATCCCTTTCAATCTCGAGGCTTCAAAACGCCCCGAAATATGTCATTACCGGCTTTACTTCAAGTGAGATGTCAATTGCCATGAGCAAGGGTTACAATAAAATAAATCTCGGAAATAGGCCTTTTTCTAGGTCTTTCTATTGCGAAGTAGAAAAAAAAACAAGGGGGGGGGGAGTATAAAGAATGAAATGAACTGTCGACTTTCTTTCTAAAAGAAAAATACTAAAAAATGAAGGAGGAATAAGTGAGAAGTGAAGAAATAAAAGTCGAATGTGTGTGAGTGGATTGAAGTGAAGTGGTAGAAAATTCCATCCGCATGACGTGTGGACATTTGTCGAGAGTTCTTTTTTGCGTTGTTCTGTCTGCTTGTTCAATGGCGGAATGTTTTTTTCCTATAATGAAGTGTTGCTGTCTTCTAAAAGGAAAAAAAAAGATTTGGAATTGTTGCTTTTTTAACGTAAATTTAATGTAAATAAAAAAAAATGACTCAGCATGAAAAGTACATCTCAAAACAACGCATTGTTGGAAAGTATTTTGTTAAGCAATGCATTTAAATATACATTGCTTGTTATTCGAAATGAACTAGAAATACTTAAATGAATCAGATAACCAATGTTTTGAAGCACAAAAATTGCAAATTACTGCAGACACGTGTTTCGGTGTTATGAGGAACACCTTTTTCACTGCAAAGAAGTGTGAGCTCATGGATGAAAAGTCATCCGAGGAAAGCAACACAATGGAACAAGAAACATTATAAATATAAAAAAAATGGAATGTAACAAAAGAAAATGACACCTGGAGCCGCAATTTATCATAAAATTTCATCAGGAAAAAAACCGTTAAGTAATAAATTTACAAGAAAACTCATAAACAATACAAAAAGTCCAAAAATGAAATCACTCAGAATAAATTAGCAATGAATTTACCATCGGGAAAAACCATGTATGGAAGCAATGGGAAAAAATACAGATTAAAGGATAAACAAATTGGAATTAGTTGATTATAAAACGAAATAAGAAAGCAAAAAATGAAGGAAAAAAAGGAAGAAATGTACAGACGTTTACATAAAGTAATAGAAAAACTGAACCAATTTCAAAAATGGAGTCCACACAGAAGAAAAATTCGGAATTGCAGAAAGACCGTTAATTACATTAGACCGGTTCCTCAGGATGTGGAAAGATTCCCAAAAATCAAGATCCTACGAATTGGGGCATTTTTAGACAATTTAATAAGAGTTAAAATCAAAAGAGTAATTCGAATACCACCAGTGTTGAGCAAAACTGGATTTATTCAGCTGTTATTTTTGTCACATAGCTTTGATGTTAATTTAAGCGAAATTTTAACGAACGACGTTTCTGTCCGATGCATCCGACACCGCAATTGCAAACAATTTCATAAATCCCACAACAATTAAGAGGGATAATAGAATATTTAAGAGAAGAGAACGAAAGTTTATAAATATTAGTAAACACAACTAAGAATTGAAATCACTTCAGAACTTTAGCAACCTGAAAACTAATAACGGAGAAGAAAGGCAGAACAACCAAATTCTTAGTGTTAAAAGTTCTATTAAGAACAATATTTTGCGATTTTTTGCAAAGTTATTTATAAATGGAGTCAACTAAGGTGGGCGGAGAGTCTCTATCAACATCCACAGTTCTTATATAGTTAAGACTGTTTAAGAGTTGTGGCTGTTGATAGAGACTATCCAAATTAGAACAATGTGTAACAATAATGACTTATTCAGTAAATTACCGCCCATTAGCATGGGCTAAAGCAGAGATACGTGAAATACACCGCCAGCTCAGTCATTTGAAATGACTGAACTGGCGGTGTATTTCACAAATAATGACTTAGTTTGAGATACTTCAACTAGTATCTTTGAAATTTAGTGCAATAAAGTTAAAAAAAAAAACAACGCTTTAAAACTTACACTTTTTACTCTCCTTTTTCATAAAACAGAGAAAAAACATATTTTCTTGAAAAATACCATATACATAAAAAAGAGTCAATCAGTGGCTATAAACATAATTTTACTGCATGATAACTTACTTTTAATAATTAAAATCGGTCTCCCGAAAAATCACGTAGTTTGAGATATGACGTTGTTGAAAGGAGTGTGCGATTTAAAAAATAGATAAGAGAACTTTTGATTCTGTCAGCCCGTTTTGCAATTCATCTTTTTATAGTCGTGACCAAAATCGGAACTGAATCCTAATCACATCCTAGTCGCAACTATAAACATTTTTTTATTTTTTATTTTTATTGTGATCTATAACAGAGAAAACGTTTGCGTAAGTGTTTTGTTCAAACACCTCACCTGCGTGAATTAGTAACCATTATACCAATTCTTTGTTCAGAAACGAAATGAAAAATTGTTCAACATTCTTTAAGTAGAAAATTGCTCATCAAGATGTGACGGGGGAAAATTGCTTCTACATTTGAACGAAGCAACTGCCTGTTTAGTGATATTTTGATAGCTGAAATATTAACCCTAACCCCAGTGGATTAACCCTAAACTCCAGTATATAGCGTTCATTGTTGACCCACCTTTTCGTATCTTCATTCTCTTAAAATGACATTCTTACCAGTAAAACAGTTTAATTACAGGATCCAGTTCAGCCTGGTCTAAATAAAGCATTTCTCTGCATGTTAAACATTACCATACTGTCATGCTATGGCAAGAGTTTTATTATTGATGACGTCTGAGCGTTACTCGATCAGTTAATAAACTATTATGTATATGGGGATGCATTTAAAAGATTCTTTGAAATTTGGTTGCGAAATAATTTTTTTGTCTTCATGAACGTTAAGTCTTCTTATTTGAGGATGCACTTATGTTTATTATCTACACGACCCAGATTATCCGGTTTTTCGGCTATACGGATTGCTATTGCTTCATGAGACTTAAAGAATGACTTTAAAAAATTGAAGACAAGATCTGAAGAAATCAACAGCGTGGAAAATGAAGTAATGAACCCAGTTTTACTCGTCAAAGTCTAGTTAAAGTTGATCTTTAGGAACACTATTTTGAATATGTGCCTTTTACTTTGTTTTACGGTATATTCATTTGAAAATTTTAAAAATATATAGATATTTTATTTTTTGTTCCTTTAAAAAGGTGTAAGTAACGGAATTTTGTTACTTTTATAATGCAGACTTTAATCTAAAAGCATGCTTTGAAGCTAGGGCAAAAAAAAAAAAAAATATAAAAAAAAATACTGTCGAATAAAATCATTCCTCCTGCAAAAGATTTTGCAGAGATTTTTTTAACTTTTTAGATTCAGCAAGCAGCTTCGCAAGTATGTTTTTATTCCGCCTTCAGAAAATCTTAAATACGAACTCGGTGCAATATTAAAAATCGGAGCACGCGTTCGCAAATCCCAGATTAAGTTTTCGTAAGAGAATTTTATAATTCTTGTGGAGTAAGGTGAGTGCTCAGTTGAAATTTTGAGAGATTCTTAAATCTTCAGAAAGCATTTTATAAGTAAAAAAAAAGCGTCCTGCAAATAATGTAGCATATTGGTACATTGAAAAGAAAAAAAAAAGCAAATAACTAGATACTGTATTTTATTGTTTATAGCAATAGCAAATTTTATGGTTGCCTTTTTTAGTCTACTTCACCTGTTCCAACCCCCCCCCCCAAAAAAAAAAAAGCTCAAAAAAGCTATAGAGAATAAAAGACTGCAGGACAACTGAGAACACAATATTAACTCCCCTCCCTCTCCGTAACTGCATTTTTTTGAAACAACTAGAGCACATTTTATTTGATAGAAAAACATTGTTGTAATTGTAAATTTACAATTTTATCAACAGGGAAAAAATGAACTTTACAAAATTTTTACATCCATTGAACCGTCCCTGTACGAATTCATATCTAACTTTTTTTTTTTTAACAAAGATAATTTAAATTACTTCATTTTATAACTTTCTCTACGTCATATAATATTTTTTAAAGCAAATAGAAGTTTTTATTGAAAATATATTAAGCATTACGATTGGATTCATTTATTACTGCCTTACTTACATTTTATACTGGCTTCATATAATGTATCTAAATATCGCGGTTATTTTTCATATTTTTGTATTTCAATTAGCTTGAACAAAATAAATGTAACAAAAGTAAAATTCATGCAAAATTATGTTTGTTAGAAATATGGAGTAATCGGCTACAGGGCACAAAAACTCAAAAAGAAAAGGTATCGTCTCAAAAAATGAAAAAGAAAAAATAAACCAATTGTTTCAAAACATATATAAAACCCTTGTTTTTCGAAAACTTTTTTTTTTGAATTAGTTTTTTTTTTCTTTTGTACGTATTCTCAGTATGACATATTGATACTGATGCATAAATACGTTCTTGCAACAAATGTGTTGACGGAATACGAAGAAAACAGAAGAAAATTATTCAAAAATTATTTTTGATTGCACGTATGATCTAATCATGTGATTTATCGTGAGTTTCCATCTCGAAATAACACAACCGATTCATTTGACTTACATAAGTAATCACTAAAAATCGTCAAATGTCAGTCTTACGAGTTTTAAACAGAAAAAAAGTTATATAAATGGGTCGAGAGCTTCCGATTCATTTGGAAACCAATTTATTTCGTAGTTTCCGTTTTCGATAAAAATGAAATAAAAGCAGAGACACTATTAGTGAATAGCGCTGTGCGCGTGAGTAAATGTCATAAAAATAAATCGTCTGCCGTTTTCCAGCTGGAGTGATGGGCAGGAAGGCGTGTGACACTTCTATTAATTTCTCGCCTGTACGAAGGCGCAATTTATTCGAAACCGTTGAAATAAATTCAAAAACGATTTAGTTCTCTCTTTTTTTTTTCACTGTTTGTTTCATTACAGTTTTGTCTAGAAGTTATAGAAGTTATATCATTTTAAATTTGTCACAGCTTTAAATCGATTTTGCTATCTGGCTTATATTTCTGTTAAACAAGCAGACATATGACAAATAATAAATCATGTTAGTTTGAAAACCCATAGCACTTGAAGCATAATAAAGAATTGGTCTATACTTGTGCATTTTCTTTAAATCGTGACAAACTTGTTTAAGAATATATATTTATATCCAATGGAAAAGATTTTAGTCCTCTTGTATGTTAAATCACACTGGGGAGAAAAAATAACAAAAAATCTAGTGTATAAGATTTTTGAGTTGTTATTGTTGTTGCTGTCGTCAGGGATATTTCGATAATTAGGGAATCTGGCACGGTCGTCTTATTTTTGTCATAAATAATTTTATTTTGGTTGATGATAATGCTGATTTATAGTAACCCTATGTGAATAGATGTTTCCGATCTCTTTGTTTTGATTTGCAAAGAATAATAACTCTCGCGCAGGCGCTGGAACCAAAAATTGACGCCAATGAAGAAAGATCACCAGATTCCTAATTATCGAAATATCACCCTGTCGTCGTATTATAGTTATAAATAGCTATGAAGGCCTATAGTGCCATTGCCTCGACAAGTTGAACTTATTTTTTAAAATATAAGACAGCACAAGAAATATTTACAGCCGAGGAAATAGCACCCAAGACTCAGGTAGGAATCGAACCCATTACATCCGGCATTCGAAACGAAGCTATCTCAGAGCCACGGAGATCACTTTTAAGCCGTTAAGGAGTACAATAACCATATTGATTTTAGAACTGAAGTCAATTTTCTTTTTGACACGTAAAGTGTTTTCCTCTTATGTAAATACTTATGTGACCGCGTTTCTGCAGAAGAGCGCGTATCACAACGCTCTCTTAGTGACCCACAACAGCCATTTTTATTTGAATAAAAATGTTAGTTTTCCAAACTATTACTATTACGACAATGTCGCGGGTAAAAATTGCTTCTACTCTTCTATATTTGCACGAAGCTATTGCCTGTTTGGTGATCTTTTAGTAGTTGAAATCGTAACCCTAACTCCAGTGGATGAACCCTAAACTCTAGTAGGTAGCGTTCATTGTTGACCATTTTTTCGTCTTACCATCAGTAAAGCAGTTAATTTACCGGATCGAATTTAGCTTTGTCACAACAAAGCCTTTCCCTGCATGTTAAACACTAGCTGCGTTGCCCGGCTTTGCCCGGTCTATTTAGAAAACAAAAATTGTGTCAAGTGACGTATATTCAACAATCAGGCATAAATAAAAGAAAAAAAATCATCATGCGAAATTTCCCCTCCAAGCAATGACGACATATATTAAAATACTTTTAAGAAATTAAAATAAAATGAGAAAGATGGATTTAAAAAGCGTAACCATGGAAACACAAAACAAAATAAGTTTAAGAATTGAAAATGAGAAAGATGGAAATAATGGATTCAAAAAGCGTTACCGTGGAAACGCAAAATAAAATGGTCGAAAACTTGAATAGAGAACAGATTTTTTAACTTCATTTAATTCGCTTGTAACTTTTTTTCTAATGGAGATAGAGGGTTAAACTTCCGACCACAGGTCGAGTTAGATCTGGTGTAAAAAAGGTAGCTCCTTTCAATGGTGTCAAAAAGATAACTGTAGGACAATTCCTTCACTTTTAATTGATAAATTTAATAAAGAAAGTAGTGCCTAAATTTCAGCTAAGCCTAAACAAATTCCAGCTAAAAACGTAAATAATTCCCGCCGCAATTAAGTTAGAGTGTTGGACCAAATTGCGTAGAACGCGGAAAATTCTTCCCTTTCCAACGATATATAATATTAGTAATTGCGAGTAATTTTTCACCCCCATATTCGGGAATTTATGTGAAAATTGGGCCTAAATTGGAATAAAAAAAGAACTATTCATCGAATTGTTTTCGAACTGGTCTGCAAACCTTCTCAGGACTTAAAAGAACAAATTGTGAAAATTTGAGCGAAATCGGGCGGGTTGTTCTCGAGTTTTGCGAGTTCAAACACACAGACGCTTTTTGGACACTTCATTTTATACCATGTAGAGATTACCAAAACATATTATCAAATTATCACGCCGTGGCACGAGTTTAATTTTTGAATCTCGCGGATGACTCGATTATAGGCTACTATATATATGAGGATTGACAAATCTTTACTAATATTATAAAGAGAGAGGGCGAATTTTTGTGTGTTTATATGTTCGAGGTAATCTCCGGAACCACTGCACCTATTTGAAAAATTCTTTCACTATATGAAAAGTGCTCTCTTACTGAGTAACATAGGCTATAATTCGAAAAAATCCGATAAATAGTTCCTTTTTTATTCAAATTTAGGCCCGAATTTCACGTAAATTGCCTGTTATTGGCTATTAAAGGGGTTAAAAATTACTTGCACATATTAATATTATAGTACCTGGACGACCGAGCCTCGCTCGGCTTTACAAGAATTATTTTTTGTCAAATTGTGTTTTCTTAAGGTTCAATACTTTTCCAAATATACTTGAAAAGCTTCACGTTAACGAAATATTATGTACTCGACCTTCTTATAACACTAAAGTACCAAACAAAGAAGATTCTGAATGTAATTAAATCAACATTTTGCTTTAAACTATCTGTTACGTTTGTTTCCACTATACAATTTTCTAGTCAGTAATTTAAATATTTTAATCTTAGTTTTGCTATGGTGAAATCGGTTTTTAACCGAATACTTCCTTTCATACTATGATGCGTTTCACGATTTTATCCCAATCGAGATTTTCTTTTTGTATAAGTACTTTTAGTTTTTACGCCAGAAAATGCTACATACAGCATGATATCCATCAAAACTGATGATCCACAAACCATTCCAACAAATGATAACAACTGTCTTAACAAAACATAAACAATCTCAAGACATACACTTCTTCGAAATAAAATTTAGATGCGTGATTTAAAAAACATGTTAAACTATTTGAAGTGTAAAAAGAACATAAATAAATAAAATAAAATAGGATGGTCAAGCAATAGTTTCTCTTAAAAAAGAAAAAAAGCCTTACATCGACTTACATAATGCTTTTGAATTTGTTTTCAGCCAAGCCTGTTTGAAATTAGCCAAAGTGGCCAATATCAGCCAAGCCTGGCAACCCTAAGCAAGTATAAAATTTTAAAGCGAGAAGAGACAAATTTTCATTGTTATGGCTGCAAATCATCTGCCTAATACGTCAACTCACAGTTTACTTCAAGTCTTAACTCAATTTGACTTTATATTAAAAAACTGTTTTTTGTAAAAAAAATCGCGTTTTTACAGTAAAAACACTGATGTAGATGAACTTAGAATGCAAAACTACAATTAAATCCAAAATTTCATCCAAATCGTTAGAGCCGTTTCCGAGATAAGAAATATATACATACCCACAAGAATTGCTCGCTTAAAGATACAGTGGCTCCCAAAAGTGTTCGTACACCTTGGAATTTTGTAGTAAAACCAAAATAACGCAAATCTGAATTCGAATATGAAGTCCAATTTTTTTTCACAGCATTCCTATGCCATTCTGAATAAAACCCAGTAGTTTTTTTTTTCGAAATATTGCCAGATTTTATTTTCGAAATTTGTCAAAAAACGAAGACACGGAGAAAAGATACGCCATAAAAGTCATCGTACACTGAAATATTTTCGAATAAATTCATAATTAAAACTATCCTACGTGGTTTTTTATTATTTGTGCATTGTAATGATACTATTAAGTCATTTGCCTTTAATTTTTTGTGTATTTATTCCCTAATACGCTGCTTATTATTTTTAAATGGCTGGTATTCGTAAAAAACAACAAACACGATTTGAAATTTGATTTTTTTCCCTTACAGAAGCCATAAATTGGTTTGAAATGTTTTTAAATTAGTTAATTTATACCATTCTATAGTGAAGTGCTTGATAAAATGCTTTAAAGACAAGAATCGGATCGGAAACAAGGTAAGAAAAGGTCAACTGGCAATGTTAACAATGCGTGATCTGAGGTTTTGTTAAAAAAAATTATGAAAAATACACATTTGAGTGCTGAAAAAGTTTTTGCAGAATTGAATGAAACATTTTACATTTAATTTTCACCTAAAATTGTTCTCCAAGCTGGATTAAATGGGACCTCTTCCCGCAGAAATTTTCTTGTTCGTGCGAAAAACAGTAAGCTTACGCTTTTCGTCATAATATCAATGATAAATAAGCTCAAAACGTTTTGGAACAACGTCTTACTTAAAGATGAAAATATATTCAACATTTTGGGTTAAATTGTTGTACAATTGTAAATAGAAGAAAAAATGAGGAATTTAATCTTAAGAACTTAGTTGGATCAGTTAATCAGGACGGTGAAGGTGTTCTAGTGTGAGGGTGCATTTCAGCATCAGGCCTTGGAAATTTAGAATTTTTTGATGAAATAATGAATCATGCTGTTCCTTTAAATATTTTTAAAAACAATTTTAAACTATTAGCCCAAAATTTGGTAATCGGAAACAACTTTGTTTTTTTATGAAGATAACGATAAGAAGCACACGTTTTTTGTTTGGTGCTTCAAAAATTGTCCTTAAGCTTAAAAATATCTCCTCAATCGCCAGATTTAAACTTAATGGAACATATTTGTAGATATCTGGTAGCTAGATTGCGAAAATACACCATTGAATCGAAAAGCGAACTAGAAATAGTAAGACTTGAAGTACGGTGGAACACTTTCTCAGAAATTGCACAAAAAAAGAAAAAAAAAACAATGAAATCTATTCCCAGACGTTTAAAAGCTGTTGTTGATACTGCATGATATTCTACTAAATAATAACTTTGCAAAAAGTTAGATTATTTACTAATTTTTTGACATTTTTTCAAAGTGTACGAAGACTTTTGTGACATAAAATTTCCGGCAATGTTTGGTTTTTGATTTTTTTAAAATTATGTTTTATTGTTTTATTAAAAATTTTCATGCAGTTTTGTTAAAAATAGATCATAGATCTTATAATAAAATACCTACTCCGAAATATTAATTCTAACCAATGGATAATGGCTTATTTCATTGAAAGTCGTAGGTGTACGAACACTTTTGGGAGCCACTGTATAAGATATCGTTAAAAAGGGTAGAATTTTCTGCGTTTTAAACAATTTATTTCAATGCTCTAACTTAATTACGGCGGGAGTAATTTGCGTTTTTAACTCGAATTTTTTTAGGCTTAGCTGAAATTTAGGCACTACTTTCTTCATTAAATCTACCAGTAAAATGTGAAGGAATTGTCCCACAGTTTTCTTTTTGACAGCACTGGAAAAAGCGAGATATTTTACTACAGATCTTTCTTGACCTGTGGTCGAAAAAATAAGCTTCTATCTTCAAAGGGAAAAAAGTTACAAGCGTTTTTAAATCAATTTCGAAATATGTCATTTTGATTCAGGTTGTCAACCATTTTATTTTCGCGTTTCCATGGTTACGCTTTTTGAATCCATTGTTTATTTCCTCATTTTGCATCTGATTTCTTAAACTTATTTTATTTCATGTTTCCATGGTTACGCTTTTAAAATCCATCTTTCGCATTTTAATTTCTTAAAAGTATTTTAATATTTGTCGTCATTGTTTGGAAGGGTAATTTGGCATGGTGGTTTTTTTTTTCTTTTATTTAAATTATTCTTTAAGTTATTCAGTTATTCTTTTAATTAACTGTTGAATATATATCACTTGACACAATTTTTGTTCTCAAGGTAGACCGGGCAACACAGCTCTTAATAAATAAAGATTTGAAAGCTATTCCTTATGTGATTTAATACCTTTTTTTAAATGTAATTCATTGTTTTGACGATTCGTTTTGAAAGAAAAGAAACTTTTGATTTGTTTTTACAGTGAAATGTTCTAGATTTTCATCTTTTTTTCTGACGATATTTGAATGTTCCACGGGATGTTTTTTTTTTTCGTTAGACGGATGGATTATGATAGCGTGGTTGCTTGGCAACTTTGGCGATAAACAATAGAGCTGCGGAATTATTTTTACATTTGAAAGATATTATTTGATGTATTTTTTGTTTATTTCGCGAAATATTTTAAATTGCAGTAAAAACCGCTTCATTCGCAAATAGAGTTTTAAAGCAACAGTAAATCTAATTTAATGATTTGACGGAAAGTTTTAAATTTCAAAGAAACTTAAATAGTTTTTTTTTTTTTTTTTTTTGAAAAGGTGTGTACGCATTTGATACAAAGAAAAACAATTATTTCACATCAGAGGGGGAGGGGGCGTCAATCTTTTTTATTCAACGATCTTCTATTAAATTTTTAGCACGGGCATCGCTGTGCGGGTACTGCTAGTTTTAAATACTTTTATCAGGGTAAAAAAAAGTATGACACGTTAAACAGTTCCATTTTCATGAGAAACACTTGACCGTAATTTAAAAAGATCGTTGCACAGTTTACCTGAATAAAATCCACTTACAGTTTAATATTGCTATGAGCAGGTAAACGGCAGTAACGACATAAACAAGTTTTCGAGATATTTGAAAGGAACGCGTTTTGAATTCCGTACTAATAATAAGGAATTGTTGGAATAATACTTTTTTTTCGCGCTTTTCTTTCAGTGGAAACCTAATAAGCAAAAATGTACAATAAAGTTATCGTACAGTAGATTACAGAAATGTATAAAAATGAAAAATTTGCAGTTACTGCCTTTTACCTGCCCACGTCCTAACATACTGTCCACCTCTGGAAAGTTAAACTCCGCTGCTCGACCGATTCAACGATTCTATTAGTTGAAATAGGGGTGAGAAAAACAGCTTAAGAACTTGTCAATTTAGTTGGCTGTGTATTGCCCATTTCTGCCACTAACAATCCTCTTCTTACTGATTGCTGTCCCTTGAAGAAATGCACTTTTTCAAGGCCATAGCTCAACTTGTCTGAGGTGGTCAGTACGTTTCTGTATCATTAAAAAAATGTACTAAACAAAATGTTGTCTATATGTAATGCTGCAGATCGCTTTCGTTTTTTACAATACATAAAAACCATCCTCTTTCTCCGTGAAACCTCATTTTAAAAAATTTAATGAAAAAAAAAACTGCCATGAAACGTTCGATTACTTAGTAATGACACTAGCGTGTGAGTAAATGTCATAGAAATTAATCGTCTGCTGTTTTGGAAATGAACTGATGGGAAATGAGGTGTTGTGTGACACTTCTGGCAATTTTCTCCAACTAGTAAGTCTAGCGTGAAGCAATCTGTTAGCTGCGTTTCCGTGCGTGGTTATACTTTGAGTGATATTTTTTTCTTTCCAGCTCTACCTTATTTGAAGATTTCGGAAATAGTTTTATTAATATTTTCCTTTTGCAAATACCTTAAAAAATTATCTGAAAGAAAAAGGTTTCTTATGAAACATCTGAACAAATTACGGATGGTGTTTGGATATGTATGCGTTGCTTAATGCTTGATAATGGATCAATGTCGATGTTTCACAATCAATTCGTTTGAATCGAGATTTATTTGTCTCCGGTACTACGTGGACGATATTTTTACGGTTTTTTAATTCTTCTAATTAGTTTGACTAGAAGAAGATATTGTGTTTAGGGAGTAAAATGTTCGGAAATTCTATGAATAATTTGTTTTGATGTTTCGAAATTATGTATTTTAAGTATATTTCTCTGCTACACAAGTGAAAGATGTTTTTAGCGGAAGAAGTAGATTTTTGTGCTAATTGCATTATTTTCAATTTCTTTTTAATCTCTTATAAAGCAGTTATTGCCTAATAGGTTCTCATTTGATTTTTCTTACGTTAATATTTATTTTTCTTTGTGTCAGCAGTTTGCATATCATGTACATATGATGGCGGAAGTCGACGTATTTTAAAAAATTTATAGTATTGTTAATAATAACTTGTAACAGTTATTCTGTATTTTATCAAATGTGTATGTTGTTATCGTAGGCGTGTCCGTAATAAACTAATACGGAAGGATTGGTGCCATTGCCTCGAAAGATTGAACTTCTTTATTAACAGATAAGGCAACACAAGAAAGATTTACAGCACATAGAGAGGAAATAACACCCAGGGCACCGGCGGGAATCGAAACCGCAACCTCCGGCATATGAAGCGAAGCTTCTACCATAAAGCCACGGAGGCCCCATCAAATGCATAAATACCTGAATATTCCAAAATTTAAAATCCATGAGTTCTTAATCTTTATTTTTCCAACTTCGTGATTATAAGTGAATGAAACGGAGACGTTGTCATGTTATTCTACCACTACGATTAAAAACATAGTTGAACGTGAAAAATTATGTAAAATATCGAATTCATTAATCAAAACAATACGATTCGTGTAAGTTCTCAATGGTATTCTTTTAGTTTAAATTCTATCATAAAGTGATTAGAAAGTCACTTTTTTAGTAAAAAATCGTGCTGATGTGTGCATCACATGACTTCCTTTTACTCCATTTTAATGTCATTTTCCCATTATTGTCAATTTTAATGTGATTCAATAGTTTACACTCGAAGTATCACCAACAGTGGCTAAGTTAAAACCAAAAAAAGAAAAAAAAATCGCCAAATTTGGGGCCAAGTTGACGACAAAATTTGGCGACCAAAAGACTGACGATATATTACCAAGTGTCCGTTAAATTATAACACCACTTGAGTTTACATCGAAATTAAAATGTTTCGCCTCTAAAAGGAGCAAAAGACCCCTTTAAAAACACCCGAATGCAACCAAAAGAAGAGGTGCAGAACTAGATCCCTCTAACAGTCCACGTACCGAATTTCAACTTTCTAGGACATACCGTTCTTGAGTTATGCGACATACATACACACGTACGCACATACACATAAATACATACGTACATACAGATGTCACGAGAAAACTCGGGAATCGTCAAAATGGATATTTCGCGTGTCTATACGTTCTTAGGCACTTATCCACGTGTGCTCGAGTCGGAAAAAAAAACTTAGCATTCCTTTGGGGAGTTGAGCAAAATGGAAATTAAGGTCGACTTTTGAGTGAAATTTTTTTCGCGAATACAATACTTCCTTTTTTATAAAAGGAAGTGATACTTAACTTTTTTGACAGTGTATATATATTTTTGACAGTAGATGACATAAATTACACTTCAAATGATTTACTGTATTAGTAAACAAAAGCTGAACACGGAATTTTTGAATGATATGAAAAAAATATTTTTATTACTTATCAAAAGAACTAACATTGCTTAGGCGATAGACTAAGCATCTGCATACGCTTCAAACTTGCAATGGTTTATTTCGACTTTAATAAAACTGAGTTTAAAGGAAGAAAAAACAAAACCGCCATTGATGCATTAAATTTGTCTGAAGAAGTTGAAATTGTTTACAAAATGAATTCATTTATCAACCCCAAAACCATCCTCACAAGACGAGGAAAACAGAAAGAACAAAGATGTAGGGAAAGCGAGAAATGGTTGTAAAAGGAGAAAAAAAAGAATAAATTAAAAAAAGAAGAAAAAACGCAGCAAATTCCGCACCTTGGAGAAATTTTCATCTTCAGCAGAAGAATGAGATTTTTAAAGTGCGCTAGTGTTTATTTTAAAGAAACAGAAATTTCAAAATTTCTTTCCCTGAGTTGGCAACAGATGTTTCACGTCATTCCAAACGAGTTGTTGCACTGACTACGGGGAAAATGTCGAAAAAAAAAAGTTTGATAAAAGAAAGTAAAAATAAAGAAAGAATGACAAAACACTTCGAGGGAAAAAAAACATTTGCTTTTGTTTATAGAAGATTAGTTTGTAATGAACTCTATTTTTTTTTTAAAATGATAATAGTGATTGTCTCAAGAAAGATGTTCCACAAACGCATAATAATTCCATGAAGCTTAATTTTAACTAATTATTAGTGTTCTGCAATTTGTTTTTTGGTTAATTTCTAACATAAAGAAGTGGAACTGAGCTGTGGGCTCCTTGCCAGACGAAAAGATAATAAATAAAACCAACAAAGATGTAATTCATATTATTGCAAAAAGAAAAAAAAGTCAACATTCTTCTGATACTTTTCTTACTGTTTTTTTTTTTTTTTTTTTTTTTTTTTGTAAAATGACCCCCGAATACAAAAATGACCTGTGTTTTCTCCCAAGACCTAACATTTTGTTGTAGATAGCGACTCTATATTTTTCCTCCATTTTCGAGTTTCATAGCCAACATTTTTATTTGGAGGGAAAAATTAATCGTCAACATTCTTCTGAGGGATTAGAGAAGGTCACAGTTAAAAATTATGAACATTTGCAACAAGTTAGGTGACTAATACTCCTAAAATATTTTTAAACCATCAAAAACGATTTTTTCCTGCTTTTTTTTCAATGTTTCCACTTATTTTTCAGTTTTAAAACTCAGAGTGCGGTCCTCGCTTATATGAGTCCCATATACAAAAATAAATTTCATGTTGAAAAAAAAGAGCACTGCATGATGCATACGAATCGTATCGCAAATCTTCTCTAAATAACTTTTCCGTATTATATACATTTATTCAAAGTACTTACAAATATAATTGGGACTGAAAATTAAGTTAATTATGCTTCGAATATAGCATTAATATACGAGTACATTTATATTTCTGGGTATGCAGGGACTCAATTTTTTTTATCAATTTCAAGAAATGATTTGTATTTAGAAAATGATTACATAAGAACTATCATGAATCGTGTAAGAAGAATTTTAAGAGTTTTTTTTTTTTTTTTTTTTGCTGCCGATGTATTTTAAACTTCAATTAATGGAAGGTTAAGCATCTGGAAAAGCATTGAGAACTTAATTATTTTGTGCTTTTTGAACGTTAAAATTATCACCAATTGTGACTGATTGCATAATTCAATTTCCAATAGAACATTTTGAGTTACATTGAAATATATCTACGGAATAACTTCTCACAGATCAGAAGTTAACTTTCAAAGATATCAATGTGAAGTCAGAACAAACAACGTAAGTAGAAGCACAAATTTGTAAATTACAGCAGACACGTGTTTCGGCGTTACAGGGAACGCCTTTTTCAATGCAAAAAACATCCGACAAAAGCCAAGAGCAGATAAGCATGCAGCTTAAAAGATAAAAACAGCGGATTAGCCAAACACCAATGACAAAGTTATAAACCGATCAGGAACCAATAGGAATGCAAGCAAAGGCCAGGAGCTTTCTCTTAGGTACGAACCCAGAAAGAAAGAATTCAATTGGACAAGGATTAAGCCGAAGCTTAAACAAAAAGAAAAGAAATTGTCAGTAACCGTGAACCGCAAGAAAGGAAAAGCAGAATGGAAAACCAAGAAATAAAATAAACAGAAACAAAAAATATTCGAAAAAAGGAAAAATAAAGATAAATAGAAGAAAATTGGGGGGGGGGGGTGTCAATCAAGACAAAAAGGTAAAATTAAACAAAGGAAGATAGATAAAAATGAGTGGGAAAAAAGGGGGAGTATTAAAGATATGGGAGCCAAATGTTAGAAAAATATGGAACTGAACTAAGAGCGTTAACTAACCTTTTTTTGCATTGAAAAAGGCGTTCCCTGTAACGCCGAAACACGTGTCTGCTGTAATTTACAAATTTGTGCTTCTACTTACGTTGTTTGTTCTGACTTTACTATTCAGCACAAAGGTATTTATTTATCTTATTATTTTGGCTTAAACGGGCCTTACGTTTACATTTTCCGCCTTTTATGCAATTTGTGTTTTTGTTTTTGTTTCGGAATTTTTGTCTATTGTTGTATTTTGATCGTGACTTTTTACTTCTTGTTTCTTATTCATTCTGTTATTGTTTGATTTTGTTTATTTTCATTTGTTTTGGTTTTGCTTTTGATTATGTCTCAAATCAATAGGTTTGCCAATCTTCGGATTAAGAAATTTCGTTTTTTGAACCATTTAAAATTTCTTCAAGAGTGTAGGCGCAAGAAAATTATTCCGAAGTTTATTTCTTTGAAATGTAATTTACCACGTTCTGTAAAAATTGACAAAGTAATCTTTCGGTCGAAATTGGCTTTACTCAGAGCTTCGATCCAGGAAACTAGGAAACATTTATCGTTTATTGAACGTGAACTTTATGATTTACATCTTTCGGTTTCTAATTCCATTCCCAACTTTAACATTATTGACAGAAATTCTTGGTCTAGAACCCTTCGTTCCTCTGATAAACAGCAAATTGTTTTTAAAAAGAAATTAGCTATGCTTTGTAAATCTTCTCATGTCGTTCCTCTTGATAATTTACCTGTTGTTAATAAGAATGTTGTTGTTAATCTTTCTAGCGTTCCATTAAGTAATTCTCAAATTGAGGCTCTAAAATGTAATGATAATTTTGCTGTGAGTGTTAATCCTTCTTTTTCAAAGCTTATTGCTCCTGTTGAGAAAGCTTTTAAATTTAGTGCCTTAACTTCCTCTCAAAAAGATTCGATTCGGCATCTTATAGCTTCTAATATTGACTTTAACTCGAAAATTTCTAAACCTGTATTTGCTAATACTGTTAGCCGTTCTGTTAAAGACTTAGTTTCGAATTCTGATCTGGTTGTTACCAAAGCTGACAAGGGTGGCCAAATTGTTGTTCTTGACAAATCATCTTATGTTGATAAAACTAATGATTTGATTTCTTCTGGGCCATATGCTGAAATTTCTAAAGATCCTAGTGACAAAGAGTTAAAAACTATTTCATCTGCTGTCAAGTCTGTTAAGTCTATTCCTTCAAATGTTAAACGCTCTGTTGTTCCATCTATTGCTAATTGTGCTAGATTTTATGCTTTACCTAAGGTGCATAAAGCTGGTATTCCTTTCAGGCCGATTGTTTCCAATATTGGTGCGGCTTCGTACAAACTTGCAAAATATTTAGTCTCTGTGTTTTCTCCCCTTAGGAGTCAGAATTTATTTACTATTAAAAATTCTGTTGAGTTTGTTAAAAAAAAAATTCATAGTTTCGTTCCAAATAATTCTTTTATGGCTTCTTTTGATGTTAACTCTTTATTTACGAACGTTCCCGTCGAGGGTTCATTGTTATGCCTTCGTAGAAGACTTTCTGAATTTCATTTCACCAATACGGAAATTGAGGATTTAATTTTCCTTACCCGTACTTGTCTTAAGCAATGTTCTTTTGTTTTTAATGGGAATTTTTATATTATGTTAGATGGTCTGGCTATGGGTAACCCACTTAGCCCCATTCTTAGTGATATTTACATGCATTATTTTGAGGTTAAGCTGTTCCAAAAACTGCAGTTCCAATTTTATGTTCGGTATGTTGATGATTGTTTTGTTCTAATGAACCAGAATCAGTTTGAGAGTGATGAGGTTTTATCTATTTTAAACTCCATTGATCCTCATATTCAGTTTTCTTGTGAGAAAGAACGGAATAATTGCATTTCATTTCTTGATGTACTTGTTTCTCGTACTGAAATTGGTTTTGAAACTACTGTTTATCGCAAACCTTTTGCTGTCTCTTTACCTCCTCATAGACTATCGTCTCATCCTCCAAATCAAAAATATTCTGCTTTCAATTCTTTTGTTTATCGCGCAATTAATATTTGTTCTTCGTCTGAACTTCTTAAAGTGGAACTTAATTATCTTAAAGCTGTGGCAATTGATAGAGACTATCCGCCAACTTTGATTGATTCCATTTATAAAAAACTTTCAAATAAATCCCAAACTAATGTTCTTAACCGAACCTTCATTAGAAAGAATTTGGTTGTTTTGCCATTCTTTCCATCTGTAAGCTATCAGGTTGCTAAGATTCTAAAACGTTTCCAATTCCAGGTGGTGTTCTCTCCTATTAATAAACTTTCATTCTCTTCTCTTAAAGATCCTATTCACCCTCTTAATTGTTGTGGAATTTATAGAATTAATTGTAGTTGTAAACTTGCCTATATTGGACAGACTCGGCGTGCTTTAAAAATTCGCTTGAAAGAGCATCAAAATTATGTGAAAAAACAACAATTAAATAAGTCTAGTATTGCTCAACATTGTTGGGATTCGAATCACTCTTTTGATTTTAACTCTTATCAGATTATCCAAAAATGCCCCAATTTATCAGATCTTGACTTTTGGGAATCCTTTCATATTTTGAGGAACAGTTCTAACTTAGTTAACGCTCTTAGTTCAGTTCCATATTTTTCTAACATTTGGCTCCCATATCTTTAATACTCCCCTTTTTTCCCACTCATTTTTATCTATCTTCCTTTGTTTAATTTTACCTTTTTGTCTTGATTGACACCCCCCCCCCCCCAATTTTCTTCTATTTATCTTTATTTTTCCTTTTTTCGAATATTTTTGTTTCTGTTTATTTTATTTCTTGGTTTTCCATTCTGCTTTTCCTTTCTTGCGGTTCACGGTTACTGACAATTTCTTTTCTTTTTGTTTAAGCTTCGGCTTAATCCTTGTCCAATTGAATTCTTTCTTTCTGGGTTCGTACCTAAGAGAAAGCTCCTGGCCTTTGCTTGCATTCCTATTGGTTCCTGATCGGTTTATAACTTTGTCATTGGTGTTTGGCTAATCCGCTGTTTTTATCTTTTAAGCTGCATGCTTATCTGCTCTTGGCTTTTGTCGGATGTCTTTTCATCCATAAGCTCATTTTTTTTTTTTGCATTGAAAAAGGCGTTCCCTGTAACGCCGAAACACGTGTCTGCTGTAATTTACAAATTTGTGCTTCTACTTACGTTGTTTGTTCTGACTTTACTATTCAGCACAAAGGTATTTATTTATCTTATCAATGTGGTCTTAGGCGAAATTTGTTTTAAAACCAAAAAAGCTTTCTTTTAGAATTTAGTTACCTCAAAAGCCTAAAAACCTATTTTTTAACGCTGGCAGTAGAAGTTATAATAGGATAGGTAAGATTTTTTTTAAGTTCAAGCGAACTGAACAACACTTAACAGTACAATCATTATTAACAATTCCATGTAAAAATGTTGGTGTATTAAAATATTTGTTAACTAATACCTAATTACTATTTTAAATGATATTCATGCGCAAGTTTCAATATCTATTTATTTGACACCGTAAGTAAGAAAGAACTATGCAAGCTCTGTCCTTTTTAATGATGCTTACAGCTTATAATTTATCATTCAAGCGGCACGATCAATAATATTATGTTTGGAAACGTTCATCTGTACTTTATTTTCTATGCAATCTATGCTTTTTAAAAAAATTTCATTCCTTCGGATGCCCCCCCCCCCCCCCATGGAAGTGAAGTTTGAATATCTATTTATTTGACGTTATGAAATAGAATGTTATATAGAAGTTAGATTGCAATGTTTTTTATTAGTTTTGAAACTTCTTTCTAACACACTGTATAGTAATGCTTTCTACGGTAATGCCCTATTAGTGCTCTCTTTGATTTTCTTTTAAGTCTGTTTTTTAGCTAATTAATCTCATAGATATCATTTACTCTAAAAGCTAAAATATCTCAATTTTATATCAAGAATTAAGTGCGATTTCGAAATAAGCTTTAGGATGATATTAGTTTAAAGAAAAGAATACTTGAACTTTAGAATTTTATTTACTTATACTGCAACTTCTACAACTTCTATATTGAGAAAAATTCTGCATAATATTTATCATCACTCCCAAAACTGCATAAAAAACGTAGCTAAAATCGTTTTCATTTTTAAATTAGCAGAAGAAAAGAAGCAAACATTGACGTACGAGCGAGAAGAAAAATCTACTCTTAGATACAAGTTTTAAAATATCGCGGCGCCAAGCGTAAGTTAAAATTTTCTAGCTTTAAGCGTGTGAATACGGCAGTTAATCTATCGAATAAATTGCTTTTTCTCAAATGTTAATTGTTCAAGGCACTTATAAATTTTCTCGTTCGCAGTTACGGTTACAGATTTTGTTTTTAACGCATTTCTCTCAGAAAACATCAAAAGTAATGTCATTTTTGATAAAATCTCAATAAGTTTTGTTTTTTAATAAATGATTACTCGAGTTATTCAACCTTTTCCCGCCTAATGTGCAAACTTATATAAACAACAAAAAAAATCATTTCTCTTTAGAGAACATACATTTTGGAAATCAACCATTTTCAGAGTTTTTTTTTTACAGTTAACAAAGCGACAGGAATAATAGAAAATCAAAGGATACCATGTCGGGTGGCTATTTATAGTGCAATCTCCAGATATCTTAATCCAAAACCAATTTATTTTTATCGCTCTGGGATTGAAAATTGGATTAATGGATATCAAAAGATTGTTGCTATAACAAAGCTAATTACATCATCTTCATATTAAAGAATATCTTGTTGTAAACTTAAGGTCTGATAACAAAGGAAAAAAAACTTCCAGGTCCCTTAATATTTAATTTCAGTTTGTGCTGAAATATCTTGGTGATTTTTTACTACAATCAACCTTAATGATAAAGTTGGTATCATTTTCAACCTTATTTAAAAGAAGTTTCTTTAATGATTGGTCAAGAAATATATGTAATTAAGAAGCATTCAAACCTTTAAGAATTGGACGGGTTTATCTGTTCATGAGCATAAAATTGGAAATCGTCTTACTAGTAAAATAAACGTAAGAAAATATAATAATAGTACCATCAAAATGAGACAACAAATTACTTTTTCAATTTTTTTTTTCGAAATTGCCTACTTTCTTTTGATTTCCGTACCTACATTACGTCGCAAAAAATCAGAAAGAACCAAGTTAATTTATTCCAGAGAAACAGGTTTTAAAAGCACCCAATAAATAAGTTTCATTTTTACTTGATTTTAGCTGAAATTGCATAAGGTTCTCTCTTATATTTTTAAACAATAAAGCTGTCTTCTTATTTCAACCGTTCTGAATTTTTAAACAAATCAATTAATATATTCTTGTGTGAAAGAAGAAGGTATTTATTATTCTTAATTGTGAAAAATAACATTAAATAGTGTAATAGTCTAACAATGAAGTTTTTGGAGATAGCGTTACATAAATTTTTTGATTAAAATTAACATTGTTTTTTTTAAATTTTAAACAGGATCTTTGTAACCGTCTTCAGATTTCTGAAATTTCATATAGCGCATGACAGTTTTTAAAAATTACTTGTAAGTATAGTGCAGCTCTGGCTAGTTGAGCTGTGACCTAGACTATATTTACCTGTTTTAGGGAAGTTTAGGGAAAAATAATCACTTTTATTGGTTTGGATTTTAGTTGGAATATTTTTGAAGAACTACTAAGAAAGTTTTTTAACTCAATTTAGCGCCAATCACCCCTCCTTATTTCCGGAAACAGAGGCAAACATTGTCAGAGTCGTAGCTCAACTTCTCTGAGTCGCACAATATAATTTTTTTCTCATTTAAGTTTACTTTCTCTCTCTCTCTTTTAGCAAACTGGCTGCATCAAAAATATGTCTTTCATTTTATTCTTTTAAAAGGAAATAATCAAATGATATTAACCTAGCATACATACTTTTAAACTCATTTCAAGGTTATTCAAGGGTTTATAAAGTATCTAGAAAAATAATACGTTTTTAAAGCTGTAAACTATTAAACAATATTCGAAGTAAGTTATTTAAAAAAAAAATTTTTAATCCCATTGCGATCATACAAGTTTTTAATTCCACTTATTAAAGTAAAGTACGTTTAATGGGATTTGCAGATTGGATTTATCCTTTTAAATTAATATCAAGAAGAAACTCTAGATCATCTAGATTGCTGGCGAACTAAGATTTGCTTCCCATATTACCATTTTGACGCTTTCGCATTACGTAAGGGAAGCTTTGCCGTATAGCCTAAATAAATGTGTGAAATCAACATGTATAGGGTAAATTAAACATGGCACAATGTCGTCTGATTGCATTGGAAGCCGAAGTAATAGCTTCCAGTTGTTCTGTTATTCTAAATTCAACTGGCATACCCTTATTTGCTTCAAATCTTAAATTAAGCTTTAGATGCCAACCGAGGGTAAAATTTACATTAAGATCATGAAGATGATTTAGTCATTGGATAAATAGAATACTTAACCCTTTTTTGACTTGCGTTCCTTAGTCAAGATGCTCACAAGTTTATCTGAAAATTTCTAAAAAACATTTTTTTTTTCAAACTAAAGAGCAGATTATAAAAGAAAAATGTTGTAGTTATTATTATCCACGAGATAGCAGCACTGCATTTTTTGTTTCTTTGTGTTTTTACCGGCAAGGTCGAAAATAGTGGTTTTTCAGTTTTTTAGCATTTTGAAACATAAAAAGTAAATTTAAAATTTGGTAAAAAACATTTTATGCCCTTAGTTTAGTAAAATATTCTTTCTGAAACACGTATTCCTCTAATTGCTTACTATAACAATTTATTTTTGTTATTATTGCGTTCAATATGTTGAACGCTAGGCACGAATTAGTAGTTTTTCAGACCCGTTCCGATTGTATTAAAACGTAATTTTCTCTCATCATTTGGGATGTTTTACCATCATAAAATGTAGACAATGACACTTTAAAAAAATATATAATTATTCATTAGTAAAGCTAGTTATTTTAAACATAACTAATTTTACCGGCCACATTGTCTAGTAGTCAGAGAAGTCTGACTGCGATGAGGAAGTCCCGGGTTCGAATCCCGGCCCAGGCATGGATGTTTCTCTCTCTTGTCCTCTCTGTTTGTGAATGCGTTG
This sequence comes from Uloborus diversus, assembly GCF_026930045.1. Classification (NCBI taxonomy): domain Eukaryota; kingdom Metazoa; phylum Arthropoda; class Arachnida; order Araneae; family Uloboridae; genus Uloborus; species Uloborus diversus. Next base: position 171,436,648 of record NC_072735.1, on the reverse strand, counting down.
TTATGTTGTGAATGGTTGCCTACCCAATAAACGGGTCCATGTGGAATGTGTGTACTATGGAAGTCAGAAGACGTCACACCAAATTACGGTACAGTTAAAAAAGTGAAGCAGCGCACACCATCTTGCCAACTTAGCTGGCACAAAACAACAACATCTAACTTTATCACTTTTATTTTATTTCTGATTCATAATGACATATCTTTTCTAATAAATTGATAGTTTGTATATCATAACAACGAAATATTATTAATACTTCGAATAGCACTGAGTGATGAGCGTATTTTTTTCACCATAGTTGGGGCAAAAATAACCGGGCAGCATTGTGAAGACGAGTTTATCCTCAGTTCCGTCAATATTTCAATTGTATTTCGTAATGAAAAGGTATGCTTGAACTTGAAAAACAGGGGGAGGAAATTTCATGTTGGCGAAGCTGGGGAGAGACCGCAGATCCTAATCACAATGCTATGCAGCTGCCAAGTTAGGTTTGCCGAAACTATAAGTCATGTTAAAATTTGACTCTTGTTAAAAGTTTTTATATTTGAACGATTACTATTAATTATGAAAAGCGGCATAATTGAAAAAGCAAATATTTTAAACTTTGTGCCCTTTTTACCATTTATAGAAATACAGGACTTTTTTTTTGATTGAAATGGGCTTGAATGGGAGTTGCAGTTGTAAAGAATCTAATTTTGTGTTTACCTGAAAATAAGTAATATGATTTGTTTTCTGATAATACTTATCTTTCATATGCTTAGGTAAATTGAGAGAAAAAAAATACCTGAACTGTATGCGATAACATAAAAGAAATTATTCATTTGTTGACATTAAATCTATTAATAAAAAGGAAAGGCTAAATTTTGAGTACCTTAATAGCAAATATTCAAAGTTTCAATGATAGAATAAAAATGTCATTATCGTAGCATCCGAACAATACGACGCTCATGCTTAACGATGGTAGAACGCAGATAATAATTAATAGATAATAATATACATTGTTTCAAAATATAGTAAATTTATGTGTTGCACAGCAAACCATATGGATCAGAATTGTCTTCAAAATCGCAGTCCAAAAAAGGATGGTGGCAAGCATTTTGTCTGGCTTTTACTTTTTTTTATTCTTTTTTTTTTTTTAATTTTTATTTTAACCAATGATACCTTCGTTCCTCCCATTTCTAGCTTAACCGGGTGAAGGGTGGCATGACAGTTATAGGGGAGGGAAAAAAAACGGAAGAGAAAATTACAATGTATGTGCATATACGTGACCATGCGTATCATATACGTATGCACATTAGAAGAACCTTCACAAAATGCATGGTGGCTGCTCAGGTTGCAGACAAAAACGAGCTGATGACGTGACTTCCTTTTACTCTATTTTTATGTCATTTCCCTATTATTGGCATTTTTAATGCGATTTAATAGTTTATTCTCTAAATATCACCAACAATGGTCAAATTGAAACCAGATTTTAAAAAAAATCCGCCAAATTTCTCGCCAAGCTGGCGACAAAGCTTGGTGACCAAAATACTGGAGATATATCGCCAAGTGTCCGCCAAATTATGACACCACTTGAGTTTACATCGAAATTAACAGTCATTCCCCCCCCCCCCCCCAAAGGGGCAAAAGACCCCTTTAGAAACACCCGAAAGCAACCAAAAGAGGAGGGGCACAACTAGAACCTACTAGGAGTCTACGTACCAAATTTCAACTTTCTAGGACATACTGTTATTGAGTTATGCGACATACATAAGCACATACGTACATACAGACGTCACGAGAAAACTCGTTGTAATTAACTCGGGAATCGTCAAAATGGATATTTCGCGTGTCTAGGCGTTCTTAGGCACTTATCCACGTGTGGTCGAGTCGAAAAAAAAAAACTCAAGACTCATTCAGGGGTGAGTAAAATGGAAATTAAAGACGATTTTTGAGTAAAAATGTTTTCGCAAATACAATACTTCCTTTTTTGTAAAAGGAAGTAATAATGTGATTCCTTTGCAGTTCAGAAGATTAATATGCCAAACCTACTAAAACCAGAAAGATGATATAAGTCAGTATGACTTAGTTATAAATGTTGTTAGGTTTGATGGAAAGGATCACCGAGTTATTGCAAATTAAAAAAAAAAAAGTTTTTACAATCATAAAAAAGTTACCACTAGAAAGTTCACTAGGATTTGCGTCTTGAAGAATGCTCTGAAGTCTATTATAACATGTAGTTTAAACGAAAATTGTGTTTGGGGAGGGCGATAGGATAATTTCCCATACAGGTTTTTTAGTCATAACACCGCTATAAAATTTTATGTGTGATGTTTTTACGGAAATTTGAGTCTCTTACACATAACATCAGCATTAGTTAGCACAAAAACTACCCGATTCATACTATTTATTTGATATTTTCCGTTTTTAACATTATTAAAATCACTTTAGCAACTTAAAACTATTTACAAATCACATGAGTTAATGATTAGGCATTGCCAAACGCATTTTATTTCTTAAAACATTTAAATTTGGTATAGAAATGAATGAATTGGAAAATCTGTGTTGTGTGAAAAGTTTTCATAAAACCTGTACCCTTTCTGGCCTAGATTCATATGTATTGCATGTATTTATGTCTTAGACCTAGCTTAGGGATGGTAACTTACTGCTTAATACTCAATTTATGTCTTCAAATTTTGAGTGCTCAAAAATGCCAGTAGTTCTGCAAGCACTGGCTTACGGGTGGTAACATAGTGCTTAATAGACATACATATGTTTAAAGATTAATAATACCGGTTTTTCTTAAATATGGTAATTAAGAAATTCAAAAATGTAAAGAAAAAAGAAAACGCAAGCACTATGAAACATTCATATTTTTCGAGTTTACTTCACGATATAAAACTTCTTCGTGCCTTATCGTAAGCTTGTCGGTACAATGAACTCTGTACTTAAGTAAAGATGTCTATTTAAAATAAAATATGTTTGGAAGAAAAATTAAATTTGTAATGTTTTTTACCGTCTCTATCTTGAACGCAGTTCATGTTCAAGAAAAATTTTAGCAATTAAAAAAAAAATCTAAAAAAATTGTTAAAATAGTGCTTGCTAACATGATTCGTAAATATAGCGCATTTGAGAAAGAAAAAAAAAAAAAAACGTAAGCACATACAGTAGAGAAAAATACAAAATAATAAACTGTTCGAAGAATTCTACTGCAAACTGTACGTCTTTACCATCTACGCACAATACTTTGAAACAAACTCCAGCACCAAAAACTATTTTTTATCCTTTTTGAATACGTATCTATATAACAACTACATAAAAATTCCACCCCATGCCAGCGAAACGCAAATACGCGGCGTGCTTCCTTTAACAATGGCCAATTTTCCAATTCTAAAAGGTTCCTCGTTTTCCGTACTTCACCTACTCCACGTATTTTTTACTCCGTAGCTGTTGAGTGCGAGCGTTACACACCTCAAAATTTCCAAAACCAAATCTCAGTCGTGGCATTCAAAACTGTACGTGCCCCGATTGTGTATGTTGCCCGAGCACCTATTTAAGACTGAAACAAAAAACTTATCTTCTTTCCTTGGTGTGGTTTTAAATTCAATTCCGACTTTTTCAACCCAAGAAAAGTTTTGGGCAGTGTGTTTATATTGTTTCGAAATGTATCTTCAAACATAAGATCTATTTATATAAAAGTTAACACGAAAAAGGTAAGAATATTTTACTTCAAAATATTTCTGATGAAATGTAATATTATTAATACTACCACAAAATGACAAATAAATTGTTTAAAATATTAATGCAAGTATGAGTCTGATCTTTAAGTTTTGCCTCAAAATTATACTTGTAGCATTTAATATTTAAATCATTTTTTCAGAAAGTTAGCTTTAATTAGAATTGTACTGTCTAAAAAGAATTCAATTGACACTTCCATGTAAAAATAGTACTAACTCTTGGCTATATGAATCGACATTGTTTTCGTATACAACATTTTGGTTCCAATATGTTCGCCACAATTGAGTATTTTATAAATTTTCACGTAAGTAAATGACGTAATAAAACAATTTCGCGTACTATGTTCTTCGCAAAGTTTGTACAAATCTTACGGATTCTTCAATGTATGTTTTTAAAATAACAGGCAGTATTTGGTGGTACACAAGTTATTGCTAAAATGATTAGTATTTCTTTTGTACAGCAGGATTCATTTTAAGGCAATATGTACCATTGGATTGATGATAATAACTAAAGCAACACCAGAAATAATGTAAAACCAATAAGTAGTAATAATTCAACTGCAAATTTCGAAACTGTAATGCACATAAAAATGTGCTCATAAATAGTGAACTGTAAAGAATAATTAGCTTCTACAGAAAGTCATCGATAAAAGATTTTGTCACCTTTTATTGATGTTATAATTCGTTTATTTTTTAACTTACTTTTTCGTAAAAATTAATAATAGTAACATTCACCGGCAATAAAAGGTAAAGAGCCAAAAACTAAACGCGATTAAATGTTGAACAAATAGAAAAATTTAAAGCAGTATTTTTAAACGTAGAAATCAGTGCATGACATACACCACCAGCTTAGTCATTCCAGCCGAGGACTGCAGTTTCGTGCTGATTAGCACTCATCAGCCGGCATAGGAAGTGACTGAGTTGGAGGTGGAAAACCTCTTAAGGAAGCCAAGAGTCTCAAGCAAACTGATAGCTAATACAGAATTAGCACTGACCAGACGAGTGACCTCGACTGGAATGACTGACAAGGAGAGGTTACGGTCTCGGAAATTCAGATCGGGATGATATTTGGCATATTAGTAGTATCCCTTAAGGGTACTCTCAGGGTAAAGTAATAAAGCGCACTAGCCATAAAATTCCGAGAAAACAGCCTTTAAAGATTTACGCGCAACTTATTAACTAGTAGAGATTGTTCGTAAACAAGCGCCCGGTGGTCATGTGGGCAGCGCGCTGGGGTTCTATGCGGTCAATCCGGGTTCAAATCCACTGCGAGTTTTTTCATTTTTGTTCATTTATAAAGTGACTATTACCGCTTTTTGCAGTTTGCAAAACTCTATTTACTATTCTCACAAACAAGTGATTACACATTTTTAGATATTATAAACTTTGACGAAGTAAATGATTTTTGCAATAAAAACATAATCAGTTTCTTTGTGGATGAGTAAGAATGTTGTTTTATTGCATATAAGCAGGTAGTCAAATTTTAAAAAAACCTAACCGTACTTATCGAGCAATGGTTTTGCTCCTTGATTCTGTTATTTGTAAATTTATCGTCTGCTGTATTTTTCATTGAATATTCAACTCTTTATTTTCCATCTATTATTGTTTGCAATGTTCATATTTGTTTTCATCATTAAATTTATTTATCGTCTGTACTGTATATTAGACTGGAACATTCTATACCGTGAAAAAGGATTTCAGTTTTTAAAATATTGTGAATCGAAATGGTCGGTTATTGAAGTAATCCTGAAACAAATAAAATCTGTTGGCAAAATGGATCAAAATTCATTGCACAAGGAATTGTTGAAGCAGAGATTAAAAGATGCGGTCGTTTATTACGAGAGCTTGCTTACTGAAAACCATTTGATTGCAGCAGAATCATCAAGTTCAATTTCTCATGAAGCAGTGTTAATGGGCGAAGAAATTTATGAACGTACTATGGATATGCTGGTTGAAAAAATATTTGTAACTGATGACGAACTTGCTCATGAAAATGAAAACTGTGAGGAGGAACCTTTTGAGCAAGTCGAAATTCAAAGCTCATCAGCTGAATACGAACCAAAAGAGAAAAAAAGAAGAGAGGTAGAGCATCTTCCTTTGGATTACAAAATTAAAGTTGTGAACATAGCAACGGCTCACCCCTCATGGAATCTACAAACCTTACAAAAAAAAGGTTAAAAAAAATGAATATTTATCGCAATGGGAGAAAGAAATAAAAAATGGAGGAAATCTATTAGATCAATACGATGTAATCAATTCTTGGACATATGATCGTTTTCTAGAAGCTCGAGAGAATTATCAACAAGTTACTACTCGGAACTTGCAACAGTGGGCTTTAGCAGCAGCACGACAGTTTACAGATTTTGAATTTAAAACATCTGACAGTTGGGTAAAAAAATTTCAAAAGGAAGCATGCCATTCGTCAGCGAAAAGTCACAAAATTTGTTTCAAAAAGAGAAACTGCGACGATCGAAGAAACTTTGGCTTCTGCAGACACTTTTGTAATCCAGACGTTAAAGTTGATACCGAATTTCAAAAACGATTATGTTATCAATGCTGACCAAACTGGTAAGGAATTAAAAACTTATTTTACAATCTTCAGACCAAGGGCGGATCCAGCTTCTGGTTTAGGAGGAGGTCATTTTCGGAAAGGGAGGGGTAAAAGGGTAATTTTTGTGCGAAATGGGAAATTTTTTTTCAAAATATGTCCCAAAAATGCAATTTTATTCTATATTTGGTCATTTAAAAGATGGGTCATGACCCCCCCCCCCCACAACTCTCTCTCTGGATCCGCGCCTGATTTTGACAAAATATTTTAATTCCCATTTCCTTTTTCCAGGATGTCAGTATCAGTCGGCGTACAACAGGACTTTGGCTCGAAAGGGAAGTAAAACTATTTTCGTCAAAAGGCACGACATGAATAGAGTAATGCATTCATATACAGCTCAATATTCTTTTACCCTGTCTGGAAAAGTTCTGCCCTTTGTATTTGTTTTTTTACAAAAAGCAACTGGTATTTTTGGCCCCCGAATTCAAAAAACAATTGATAAATACTAACAAAAATATAAAAATGTCATAATAACATCTTTGAAATCAGGAAAGGTAACGACAAGACTATACATCGAATTTTTAAACCGTTTGCTTGAAGTTTTATGTGGGAAAGGAAGAATTTCTATTGATTATCGACTCTTCGGGAGGACAAACAAAACCTGAACTATACGACCACATTTTCCAGGATGATGAAAAATCTCCAACTTTTCAGTTAAAGGGATTCCACCAAAATGTACTCCACTTGTTCAACCTTGCGACGTCTATTTTTATAGACAGGTAAAGAATTTAATAAAAAATATACATAATTGCGCGTTTCTCGTTGAAAATAATAGAGAAATAAATGCCCGTGAAGACTGCATAAAAATACAATCAATTGTCCATCAACTGTCATCGCCAATTTTTGATAAAATGATTCGATATACCTGGTATACTTCTAAACATTCTGACAAAAGAGAAATTTTCCTGAATGTAAATGAAGTATGTTTTTCAACGACTCTTTCACAAAAAAGTTGATCCTGTAAGCAATCTTCCTTTATAAATTGTGCGAGATATCAAAACAGTTTTTGTTTTCCATGTTTTTATGATAAATATCATTCTGGTGTATGTATATAAATAACAACTATATTGTTAAAAATCATCTATAAATTAAGCTCCACAGTAATTTTGTAGCCGTTGTAATTCAAATTTTAACTTGTATCGATTTAATTTATCTCCATTTTCTCTATTCAAGTGCTTTACGTGTTTAAAAATTTCGCATTATCTTCAATTCAAATTGTACAAAGCTGTAACAGTTACTTTATAAATGAACAAAAGAAAAAAAAAACACTCGCAGTGGATTTGAACCCGGATCGACAGCATGGAAGCCCAGCGCGCTGCCCACATGACCGCCGGGCGCTTGTTTACGGACAATCTCTACTAGTTAATAAGTTGCGCGTAAATCTTTAAAGGCTGTTTTCTCGGAATTTTATGGCTAGTGCGCTTTATTACTTTACTCTGAGAGTACCCTTAAGGGATACTACTAATCTGCCAAATCTCATCCCGATCTGAATTTCCGAGACCGTAACCTCTCCTTGTGAGTTGGTGGTGTATTTCATGTATTTTTTGCCTTAGCCCTGGCTACAGGGTGATAACTTACTGAATGTAGAAATAAGTGTTTGTTGGTAAGTCAAAATGTTTATCTACTCCTCCGGACGACATTTTAAGGTATTGCTGGTTGCATTTTTTTCTTCAGAAGATCGTATTTAAGACACCATACTAGCATATTCATTTATTTTTTCAGTTTAAGTAATTTTTCGTTCAATTTTAAGCAGTTCCAAAAATTAACCTCAGAGCCAACGAGGGAATTATATGCATATCTGAATCTCGAACTGCAATATCGACGTAGAATATGTACACAAAACAAAAAATAAATGTAAAAATATCACTTAAAGAGGTATTTTCTAAACAGTTCGAAGACAAATTAACATTGGTTCTTTCGAGTATATTTTAAAAGTTTTCTAAAATCTGAACTAAAACACGGATTTACGTTAAAGGAACTTGATATCGTATCATGGTAACAAAAATGAAGAGGGGGGGGGGAGGACAGCATTAAGTCATTTTAAGTGATTTCGTCTCAAGTATTACCATACGTGCAAAATATAACATGATATGATGTTTACTGGTTAGGTTTAACTATCGAAATCAATATTGCGTAGTTAAAATTTAAAAAGATCGTCCTAAATTTTGAAGTTTTAATGATAGTAGCCGGGATGCGATATCTTGAACGAAAAGGAAGGTTTTATTCAAACAAACTTTGCGAAAAAGCTTTTGAAATAATTAAGATCTTAAACTGTTTAACATGCAGTTCTGAAAACTTCACCAAATATCAACAAATTTTTAAGCAGGCACTGGATTTTAATTTGGTTTTTAGACCATATTTGACTCAAGTGTTGCCAAAAACGTCACCACTGTTACTAAAATTTTTTCTTTGACTATTTCCTGTGCTTGACGCTGACAAAAAAATGCAAACTGACCAAATGATAGTACAATAGAACTCGCTCACAGCGAGTGCAAAGGAACAGCGATATTTGCTCGTTATAACCAAATGCTCGTTATAACCAAATGCTCGTCAAAACGAGTTTGACAAAAACTATAAAAATACATCATAATTGCCTTTTTTCTCCTTTTGATATACATATTATCCTTAACATTTATGTTTTTGAAAGTAACATCATTTTCTCTTCAAAATTGTACTTAAAAAACATATATATATATATATATATATATGTTTTTCTTCAAAATGCCATCAACCTTAATTATGTGCACAAAATGTTGATTTTGATGGCGTTCATGTATTTTGTCAAAATTTCAATCAAGTCAGCTGTTGTTCCGGGTTTCTTAGTTGGATGGCGTTGGGAAGTCACTCCACATCTCCCACCAAAACCGAGAAGGTCCTGTTACGGGGGAGAAGTGGAGGAGTTGTCTTTAGTTGTCTTTTGATACAAATTTTTGTTCCAAAGAAGTTGGTAACTTTGCTTTAAACTGTATGAATGTCATTCTGATGTCATTGCTTGCAAGGAAGATACATACACATGTGATTTTTACACGTTTCTTTGCTCCACAAACTGAAATAAGAAGTGTCATCGTTTGTTCTAATGATTTTATTTATTTCTAACTTTGATTAGCTTTGGAATGTTCAACAAATTACTAAAAACAGCTAAGCTGAGCTGGAAAACAATAGAAATTTTATGAATCACCAAAAAATTGCTCGCTTTAAAAGGGGTTCTCTTATTAAAAGCGAGTTATGCAAAGCAGCCAAATTTTGAAAATCTAAATTAGTGGCCGATTTTTGCGCGGGGGTTAGGAGGAGCTAAACGAGACATATAAATTACAAATGTATCGCATGCACTGAATAATTTACGTTTAAATTAACAATAGGAAAAACAATTTTATTTTGAAAAATATTTAATTTATTTTTCTTTTTTTCATTCATTACGGAAAATTCATTTTTTAAACAAAAATTTGAAACAATTTTAAGTACATAAGCAATAATACCTAAATGATTAATAATACGATATTATCTAGAGTGATTAAAATGTTTCTAAGAATTGGAAAGAAAAAACAAATGAGTTTTGGACACGTTTTCATAGCGTCGTAGTTCAGGGTACAGTTCATAGAAAATACGCTTTTTTTTCTTTTGTAGAAGTTGACAGTTCTGGTTTTGGATCTTATAGTTAAAGGATAAAAACTAAGTCTTTATAATAGCGGCTTTCAATGCATGCAATTCGATTATGTGCAATCAAAAACATCTTTTATTGTATTTTTGAACAGGAATGCAGCTTCAGAAAGAATCCAGAAGCTCAACATATTTAAACTAAAATTCATTTTATCCTTTATTAAAACCATGTCTGAGCACTAAAGAAAAGTAACAATTCTTCACCTTACAAGTGAATAAACGTCGTGCTTTCTTTAATAATAACCAGGTTCTAAAATTTTGAAAAAGTTCCACGTTTTTGCTACTTAACCTTCTACGCATACCCAGTAGTTGAAATACGGTGTTAGATTTGAACCAAATCTCGGTTGAAGCATTTCAGAATGTACGTGAAATGCTTGTGAAAAGAGCTCGGGATTATTTTACTGTTTATATTTCACACCGAAGAAAAAATCTTATCTGTATTCAATATTTAGGGTTTTTTAGTTGAAAGGAACTAGTTGCCTGACGTGGGGTAAAAAGGCTTTTTTTAACATTATTGTTGTAAAAGTGATTGAAAAAGACAATCTTCTGAAGCAGGCTCTTTGAATACACATGATTTGAGACTGAGAGAAACTCATATTTTACTGAAGAAGGCATGCTACACTTCGAAAAAAAATCGGCATTTTGAAAAATCAAGGTTTTACGCAATAGAAGAATTAAATTTTTTTTAAAGTGATTCAGTCTCAAATGTACAACACTCGCAGAACAGTTATGATGGCATGTTTATTGGTTAGGTTTTGTTGTCTAAATTAATAATGTTACTAAACGTTCTTAAATTCTGCTTATGATTTTTTTAATCGTAGATCACTTTTGAGCAGTAAATAACAGCCCCTAAGCTAAGCCTACGGCAGAACTACATGCAATATACCAGGCAGCCCAGTTAGTACATCCAGAGATAAGAAATAATAATCTAATAAGAAGAACTCATCAGGCTGGATTAGTAAATAATCAAGCTTGAGGCAGATGTCATCTCATTGAAGTTGAAAGTGACAACAAACTAGATAAGATAAATTTATTTACCTACCAGTTTATTGGCACTCTCAGCTTCATTGTGATGACATCAGCCTTCAGCTCGGTTATTCACTAATCCAGACTGATGAGTTTTAATAAGCATGAAATTGCTGTCTCTGAATGTGACCGGTATATCTTGTATATTGCATGTCACTTTATAGGGAAAAAGCGTTTTTACGCCACCACACACCAGTTATGTAATCTTAACTTTCTGCGAGTTTTGATTCAAAAAAAAAAAAAAAAAGAAAAAAACATTAAAGTTAGATTTTAACACTCCGTTGGGCGCAATATGTTGTAGAACACGATCGGGCGCATTGAGCCTGGGAAGCACACTTTGATCTACTGATCTTTTCTACGCATGTTTACATTTTCTTACGAAAAAAATGTCAACTACAAACATCAAAGAAGAGAAATAAAACAGTTTTTCATGGATTTTCGAAGGTAACATAAGTTTGAGAAAATGAATATACATTTTTCCATGAGCTATTGAGGAGGCGTGGCTAACTAAAGAATTCGAGGTGTGCCTAATAGATCAGTTGCGCCCGACGGAGTGTTAAATTGGTAGCTAGTATTATCTGTCACTTTCCTTGTCGTGTGCGATGTGTTTAAGAGGTCTAAGGACCTTTAACCTTCAAAAGTTTCGACTTTCTGGAAAGAAATATATATTATGAATAGTTTATTTTTGAACAATTTGATACCTTATTTATTACTATACGAAAAACCTTTCAAGTTATCGTAAAAATGCGTAAACTTTCCCATAGAGATTTATGTTAACAGCAGCTGTTTAACCCTCTTTTTCTCAGGTGCGGCCGTACCGGTTTTGCGTGAGTGATATCTCAGAAAGTTACTTTTATATTTCCGTAAAATTTTCATGCATGTTTGTCTGGTTTATTCTTAATGATCTGAACCAAAATTTTAATTAAAAATAAAAGTTAATATTAAAAAAACATACATTTTCGACCAAGCTTTGGGTAATTTTTGATATTATAAAATTTCAAAAAGATAAATAAATAACTTAAAAAATAATAAATTTAGCTTCAGAAAAAATAAACCAAGCAAACATGCATGAAAAGTTTTATGAAAATATATAAGCAATTTTCTGAGATATCACTCAGGCAAAACGAGAAACCGGCACTGCCGGCACACGAGAAAACGAGGGTTAAACAGCTGCTGTTAACATAAATCTCTATGGGGAAAGTTTACGCATTTTTACGATAACTTGAAAAGTTTTTTGCGTATGGTAATAAATAAGGTATCAAATTGTTCAGAATCAAATTATGCATAGCATATATCTTTTTCAGAAAGTCGAAAACTTTGTAGGTTAAAGGTCCTTAGACCCCTTAATAATTGAGTAACATTTGACTAACACTCCTCTAAATTGCTTAAAAACAACCAAAGACTGTTCAAGAGCTCAGAATTTTGGCATTAAAATTGTTTTTTGTAATCAATAATTTGAAAAATATCCAAGTAAAAATTTAAAAACTTTTGTTGCGTCCTGGAAAAACGTGTATGCAATGATTTTGCAATATCAGTGCATTATTAGCATTGTTTTTATGAAATTATTGTACGAGAGATGTAAATTCATTATGAAATTACAACTATTGAAAGCTGTATCCTACTTTTACATTTTAGCTACTAAAAAAAAAAAGAAAAAAGAAAAAAAAAACGCAAGGTGTAGAAATTAAAGGTTACCTTCCTGCTGTAAAAAAAAAAAAAAATTAAAACAGCAATATTTTATTGCCGAAAACTTGCATATTACGTGTTTCGGCATTACAAGGAACGTCTTTTTCAACGTAAGAGGCGAGCTTTATTGATGAAAATACATCCGACGCCGAAACAGGTGGTCTGCAGTAATTTGCAATTTTGTGCGAAAAAAAACGTTGTTTTAATCTTTACATGATATTTAATTTTAACCTTCTAACACACTTGCGCATGTTTGGAACTGGCTAAAGTTACCGGCAAATTTCCATATGCCCGTGTCTCACCGGGGCATCTTGTATTGTGCATTATTTTATTTTTAATAGCCGTCTGAGATCTTTTTTATTCAATAAACATAGACTAAATTAGAATGCTCCATAGGTAACACCAATATGCAACAGTTTTCTTTTGTAAACCGCATGGTGCATATCAATGATTAGCTACGTATATTTGATCAAACTTTTTTTATGTATAAATGTAAAGCAGTTTGGAGAAAAAAATATTATATATTTTCTCTTATTGTTTTACATAGCATAAAAGCAAATATTTAGCCATAAATTAATTTTTACCAAGTGCTTTTCTGTTTTGTTTATCGTACTGTTAATTTGGAATACGTCAATTTATCAAATTTTCCCGGATGCCTTTTTTCCAATATCCGCTCCCTAGCCACGCCGAGCTCTAAAATGGAAATTTAAAAAAAAAACTTATACTATACCGGTCTGCTCATTGTCTGCAAAAAGAAGGAAAAAAAAGCTTTTTTTTTTTTTTTGGTACCATTTTTTCAAAAAAAAAAAAAAAAAAAAACTCCTTGTGCTTTAAAAGGAGAAGGTGCAACAGTACCAATATCTACACTATACTTGTGTTCATAAGCTAAAAATATGTACATATTTTTTAACCATTTTTTCAAAAAAAAAAAAAAAATTAAAAAAAAAAATCAATTAAAAAAAATGTGTCTTAAGGGGCAAAGGAATGTAAAAACATACCTACACTTATGTGTTTATTCTCTACCAAAGAGAGAAAAATTAACCCCCTTAAAAAAAATAATAATAATAATAATCGCGCTTTAAGGGTGAAGGAAGGTACAACACTGCACCTTTGTGTTCAATCTCTGGCAAAAAAAGAGATAGTGTGAAAAAAAAACAATGCTTTTTAATCATTCCCCCCCCCCCCCAAAAAAAAAAAATCGCGTTTTTAGGACTGAAAGAAAGTGCAATAATACCTATACCTACCCTATACCTATCTGTTCACTCTGCCAAAAGAAATGGGGAAAACGATTTTTTTCTATATTTACCCCCCCCCCCACCCCCCCAAAAAAACCTAAATGTGCTGTAAAAGGGGAAGGGAAGGAAGATAGAACACTGTACTTACACTATACCAATGTCTTCATTCTTAGTCAAAAAAGAAATTGTTCTTTTTTAATTTTTTTTACAACAAAAACCGTGCTTTAAGTGGTAGAGAAAGGTGCAATCCAACAAAGATTGAAATCGTCAAATGAGCAAGTAAAAAAAAATCTAAATATATGAGAAAACATACAAAGAAGAAATTAAATGGCAAATATCTTTTGCGACTATCTCTATAACTATTACGAAAAATTCATTAGAGGAATGATTATGAAAATAAAAATTCGCAAAAGGAAACATGAAAATTGCCAAATACAACGCGATACGAATAAAATTCAAGGTTAGAATTTTGTATATTTGTATTTGTGAACGTCAATAGTGATTTTCTCTTCAAAAAAATTTAAAACTAATTTACATTTAGTTTTTACCAGCTTTGTGCGATTTTTCACACCTAAAGCAATTTTTGTCAATTTCAAATTATTTTCAATAAATAATGCTGTATCTCAATCATTACAAGATGAAGCACATTTTTTTAATCCTTTTATATTTTCACGAGCATGATAAAAATACTTTGTAAGAGAAAGTAAGTTGAATATAAATACGTTTTCAAATAAGGAGCAATTTAATCATTTTTACTATTGAAACAAAATAATCTTAAACGAAGCTTAGTCACGGTTACGAATAAAATCCCACAGGAATTTCATTAATGGATAAAAACGCTTTGTTTATTTTGTGAGAAAACTCCATATTTAATCGATAAGTAAAAATCGAAGGACTTTTTATATTTTTTTTTCTCAAAAAAAGACAATTCGATTTTACGCTGCAGAAAAAGTACAATTCAATCAAGTAGTCTGCCTTAAATGCAAACTATTTTTAACAGAATAAAGAAAATATCAGCCCATTAGGAAAAATTGAATCAATAAATGCATTTCTTAGAAAGAAGTTTTGGGAAATCAATTCAAAATTGCGAGGAAATTAAACTTCTTTTTTTGTACGTGTGCTGCATTGGGCAGGCAAATCATTGCTGCGAACTGAAAAAAAAAATCCTTTTTTTTTTTTTTCATTCTATTTTAGAGACGGCTGTGGGCCGATAATTAAGAGCAACATATTTTTGCACTTTCTGAAAACATCTTTTTTTTTTCCTCGAATTAGTTTATAGAAAAGGTTTATTAAGCTAAACAAAAGACACTAGAGGTGAGTATAATGACTGAAAACAGAAATTCTTCATGCATAATATTGTTCGCTAATGTTGTTATAATTTGTTTTTGAGCTTTCTTAGAATGTTATTAAATTACTTTGACAAAGATTATTATAAAAATTGTGATGGAAAATTTTCATTTGATAAGTTTGGGAGTGACTTGAATATATTTTTTTTAAAAATGGAAAATATTTGAATAAAATATAAAACAATGCTCGAACGTCATCGGCACATTCAGTGAGTAAAATATATAAAAGAAAAAAAAAATTGAATTTTGACATCTTGAATTCAAGTTATGTTTTTCGCAGTCACGAATGTGTGTATGTAGGCGTGTTTGTTTGTGTGCGGGTTATGTGTGTGTAGGCATGTGTGTTTGTGTCTGTTTTCTGGCATAAGTGTGTGGGTAGTTGTGTGTATGAATGTGTGTGGGGGGGCATGTGTATGGGGGGGGGGTGTGTAGGCATATGTGTTTGTGTCTGTGTGCAGGCATGAATGTGTGGGTAGTTGTGTGTATGTATGTATGCGTGTGTGTATGTGTTTGTGTGGGTGTGTGCGCGCACGCGTGTGTGTGTAGTTGTATATGTATGCGCGTGTGTGTGGGACATGGATGCAACCTGGAGATGGCTTTCGCTATAGGAGCAGCATCGTGAGGAGCCTGTCGACCGTGACGGTTAGGAGGGTGGCGGTGTGAAAATAAAATGATAGGAACGTCAAAAAACAGTCAAATGAGAACAATAAGCAATCGTGATTGCTCAAAAAAATTGATTTGCTCGAATGTTTGCATGTGAATTTTTTTAAATATATAAATAGACTTAGTATGTAGATCAAATTTGAATTAAATAAGTATTCTCATTAGAGTAATAATGGTTTAAAAGATTAGCAAGGATGATCAATAAAACCTTCTTTAAATACAATTACAATGTTTCAAGTAAAGTAGAAGAAGAAAAAGTTTGCCATTACTGTATTTCGCCAATATTAAATATACAATGTAAGCAACTGAATTCAATGCTTAAGACTGCTTAAAAGAGATGTGATACTCAATAGTAAAATAAATTCATAAAATGTTGTCATATTTTCAACGAATATAGCCAAAAACATCCATAATTTTAACAATTTTTCGGACTGAGAATTTGACGTGCACATGTGAATAAATTCTTAAGATTTCATGAAAGAATTTGGTAGTAATTAATAAAAAATTCTGCAAATAATGTTATAATTAAAGAATTTATTAAAGCAAAAGAGAAAAGTGAGTTCATTTCGTCTAAAAAAAAAAAAAGAAAAAGTGTTGTTGAGATTACATTTTTATACCGAATACAAAAAAAAAGCATCGTAAAAACATTCTAAAATGATGGCACAAAAATATTTGTCGATTAAAAATTGCTTTTTTTATCAACACATCAATACTGTCTGGTGTATAAATAAGTTAATACTTTATCGTGATTAAATTAAAGTTATTAAGTAGTAATTAGGCAAAACCAATCTACAAACGCTATTCTTATTAAAGCAAATGACAATTTGGTAAAAAAAAAAGTAGAGTTAAATCTATGCGGTAAATTCTCAAAAGCATACTGTTATGAAATTGTGGGAAAGGTTATGGGGATAAAAGTAATTAAAAGAGAGGATCCATTGTGATACAAATAGGGTCGGAAACCGGTTCAAATCATAGAATAAGAATGGATTTTGTGATTGGACCACACAATTTTATCGAGATATTACATGCCATTAAGCTGCGTTTTTTCTATTCTTTTTTTTCCAGCAATCACAAAGTGCTTATTATCTTCACTTGACCAAAGTTGATGTTGCTCTGATTTTTCAGATTACCATGCCAACGAGAATAAGCTTAGCTCGTTGTTTTGATATGCATTAATATGACAAATTTTCGTCGTCATGGTTACAAATAGTTTGTATTTATTAAAAATTTTACTTAAACATAAAACTTATGAACCCTATTTTACTTCATCCTCTGCTAGTGGGACCACACCTGGGTGGTTATATGTATGACCTACACACTCTCTCTTACGCACATATGACTATACACATGCCTGCACAAGCCACCCACCGACCTGCACGTACAAACGCCTGCAACGCACATACACCACGACACATGTCTACATGTACACACTGATACACACACACGTGAAAACGGAAAACATAATTTGAATTCAAGATGTCAAAAAGTCATATTTTCTTTTATTCTTCAAAAAGTGTATTTGAGAATTATTTAGTAAAAAATGAATTAACCGATGTTCGCACATAAGTTTTTTTTATATATTATGAATGTTAAATGATAGAATACAAAACTTGAAAACTTTTCATTGTGGCCTCCATCCCATTCAACAAGGTTCTATAATCGTAGAACCATTTTTTCTACCCATTTCAGAAATGAATCAATTGGAATTCAAGAAATTTGATGCCGAATACTGCCAATTGAGTCGATCAGAATTGCTGGTATTGGTTATAGACGTTACTCTATATTCCAGGACTCTCTGTATCTAACATTACGCGTGGTTTAACAATTAGATGAAGCCCTCCTACTTTTTCCTATTTCCAGTGAAAATATGGTTAGCTGTTTACCGAACATTATTTAACGGGATAGGGGGGCTATATGGAACAGTTTTCATTTTGATTTTTACAAGATTAACTGTAGCACACTAGCTACGTTGTTCGGTGTTGCACGGTCTTCTGCGCAAATAAAAAAATGTCTCAAGTGATGCATGTTCAGAAGGATTAAATCAAAAAATGGTGTGGAATGTCTCACCAACCTGTAGATAAGAGCAATTTTATTTAAAAATAAATAAATTAGAGTCTACATGTGTTTTTGATCCTCCATGGAAATTCCCGAGCATTAAAGGACCACTGAGCTAAATTTAAAATGTACACACACCCATAGGAAGCAGTTTTGTATATAGTATAAGTTAAATACTTTTCTGTACACAGCCCCATTGGTGCTTTTTTAAATTTTATTTAAAAAAGTGTGGTGGCTCAAAAAAAAATCATCATAATAGTAACTACAGCTCTACAGACTTTCTAAATTAAAAGTGTAACTAAGTTAGTAAAAAATAAAGGGCTTTCTTAGTGAGTGTTTCCTTCGTAAAGATTTTTAAATACGAGCTGTTCTTAATTTCTGCAGTACATTTTTTAAAACGGAACTAACTGTTTAATTAGTTTTACCTTTCAGTTCTTTTTCCTTTACATCTTGTCTCAAAAAGGGCAGAATCTGCAACAATGAGTTTTTGTTTTATTTGGAGAAACGCGTTTTGGAGTTAACAATTGAGGAATTTTGGAATTTGACATTTTGTCGTGACTTATATACAGCAAAAACCAAATGAGCAAGCTTTTACAATGAAGCTGATGTACAATAAATGACAGAAAAGAAAAATGAAAAATTTGCCGATACTGCCCTTTACCTTCCCACGACCGTGTAAGTCAAGGTTTGTCTTTATAGCAAGCGCTATGAAACCGATTGTTGGTTCATCATAAGAACAGTAATTGTGAACCTTGTGGATTACTGAGAAAGGTGGAAATGGTCTTCAGTTATAATATTTTCCAGGAAAGAAATCTTAGCATATTGCATTGTTCTACTAGCATTTTTTACTTCCTTTTGCAAAAAGGAATTATTGTATTCGCGAAAAATATTTCACTCAAAAATCGACTTTAATTTCCATTTTGCTCACCCCCGAATGAATGCAAAGTTTTTTTTTTCGACTCGACCACACGTGGATAAGTGTCTAAGAACGTATAGACACGCGAAATATCCATTTTGACGATTCCCGAGTTAGTTACAGCGAGTTTTCTCGTGACGTCTTTATGAATGTGCGTATGTATGTCGCATAACTCAAGAACGGTATGTCCTAGAAAGTTGAAATTTGGTACGTAGACTCCTAGTGTGGTCTCGTTGTGCACCTCCCTTTTTGGTTGCATTCGGGTGTTTCTAAGGTGGTCTTTTGCCCCTTTTTGGGGGCAAATCATTGTTAATTTCGATGTAAACTCAAGTGGTGTTACAATGGCGGACACTTGGCGATATATCGCCAGTCTTTTGGTCGCCAAGTTTTGTCGCAACTTAGTGACAAATTTGGAGATTTTACTTCCTTTTACAAAAAAGGAAGTATTGTTTTCGCGAAAAAATTTTCACTCAAAAATCGCCCTTAATTTCCATTTTGCTCACCCCCAAATGAATGTTGAGTTTTTTTTTTCGATTCGACCACATGCGGAAAAGTGCCTAAGAATGTATAGACACGCGAAATATCCATTTTGACCATCACCGAGGTAATTACAACGACTTTTCTCGTGACGTCTGTATGTATGTGCGTATGTGCGTATGTGCGTATGTGCGTATGTATCTCGCATAACTCAAAAATGGTATGTCCTAGAAAGTTGAAATTTGGTACATAGACTCGTAGTGGGGTCTAGTTGTGCACCTCCCTTTTTGGTTGCTTTCGGATGTTCCTAAGGGGGTCTTTTGCACCTTTTTGGGGGGAAATCATTGTTAATTTCGATGTAAACTCAAGTGGCGTTATAATTTGTCGGACACTTGGCGATATATCGCCAGTCTTTTGGTCGCCAAGTTTTGTCGCCAACTTGGCGACAAATTTGGCGGAGTTTTTTTTTTTTTTTGGTTTCAATTTGGCCATTGTTGGTGATATTTAGAGAATAAATATTGAATCACATTAAAATAGCGAATAATGGGGAAATGACATTAAATTGGAGTAAAAGGAAGTCATGTGATGCACACATCAGCTCGTTTTTTTCAATTTGGTTTTAATTTGGCCACTGTTGGTCATATTTATAGAGTAAACTAATGAAAAACATCAAAATTGCCAATAATGGGAAAATGACATTAAATTGGAGTAAAAGGAAGTCATATTAGGCACACATCAGCTCGTTTTTTTTTTTTTTTTTTCAAATAGTTATCTCCTCTAAACTCAGAAACTAGTTAAAAAATCAAAAATGGATTTTAAAAAAAAATACGGGGTGAGTACAGACTCTGCACATGTTACGAGTAGTAATGCATTAATATAAAGAAAAATTCATTTTTTCGGTTATAAATTCTAAGTATCTAAACGTTTTGTTACGCGACAATCATGTAATCTGATACCCAGTTCGTACCATACATTTTATCATATCAACACTTTATCAGTGGATCGAAATGCTGAAAAGATGCATCTGTCACTGGTTCACGATGCTGCTCAGTTGAGCCAGTGAGTGCCCTTAATGCTTGACAAATACTGTTTGGAAGTGTTTTCGGCACCTGTTGTTCTTAAGCATTCTCTTCCCTCCCCTCAAATAAAAAACACTCGGGGTGGGAAATGAACTGGATTACAGATTGGACGTATAATTGCAAGCAAATGGGTCATACATAGAACACTTGGAAACATGTTTTAGAAAGAAAATCTTGCAACATCTTGTTCACATTTTAATAAGTGTTGCAACTAACAGTAGCGGAGATTTAGAGTAGCAGACAAGCTACTTAAACAAGACGATACCTAAAAATAGGCTGGTGAATCGTCTCGGCTTGGAATCGTCCTATTTTGCGTAATTTCCGCTGAAAAAGAAATTATATTTGAGACAAAAACAAAGCCTGGCAGTCTTATGAACCTTCCGAAGATCTTAATTGTAACATTTACCATGCTACCAGATTAAGCATACACATCTGTGCATAAAAATAAGATAATATGAAATTTTTGAGCATTGAATATGTCATTTATTTAGCGTAACATAATAAAACCTAACCTGGCTTCCTTGTGAACGTTACGTAGATCGTAATCGTAGCATTACGACGCTGCCAGATTAGTTATACGCATCTGTACATGAAAATAAAAGAAAATGAAATTTTTCAGCACTAGATGAAGCATTCAATTAAAATTATTGTTAACTATGCTAAAATTTTGTTATTCTACAGGTCCTAATGGAAACTTCAGGCAACCGATATGCACAAAAGCTGCTTGCTTTAAAAATATCAAATTTGTTTCTTTAGATTCGTTAAAATATTTTGACAAATACTTTATTCACTAAAAAAAGATCGTTTGAAACTTACTAACTTTATAAATGGCACATGATCAAAATACCAAGTGCATAATTATGCAGAATCTAATCTTAGAAGTCTCAACTCCGTTTCCACATCACCTCTGGGGTAGGAGTTCCAATGCGTTTTTTTAAGGGGGTATCGCCAGGAGCCCTAGTCCCCCACACCAGAACGATGTTTATCTTAAATAAAAAAAATATTGCTTTTGTGAGTATAGAGACTGAAGTTTTGTCATAGGTTTTAAAATGTCTATAGAAGAAGTTGGGCTATTTTGCTTTATGCATGCTTATTTTTTATTCATCTAATGTTCTCACTTTGATCTAGATTCAAGTTTCCGTGAGTGTTCGTATTAAATGATATTGCTTACATTATGCAATACATATAGTGAAAAATAAAAAAGTAGTGTCTTCAAAATTGATGTGATTGTTTCTGTTTGTGAGCTGGAATTCAAAGTAGAATCAGTACGAGATTGAAAGTTGCAACTAGCAATCAAATCAGTTTCTGTAGTTGCATCAACATTATCATTTCCAGCAGCCATCAAATCATTGTCCGTAGTAGTACTAGTATGTCCAACTCCAGTATCAATAAAATCAATGTCCACAATAGTGTTTATTTGGCAGTCACCAACATCAATAAAATCAGTGTTCACAGTGGTAGTAGAATCATCATTTCTAATAACAATGGAATTATTATCCACAGTAGCGTTAATTTGATCATTTCCCTTAGCAGCAATATCAGTGTCTACAGTAATGATAACCCGATCATCTCCAGTGGCAGTCAAATCAATGTTCATCGTAGTAATTGTATCACAATTTCTAGCAGCAATAAAAATAGTTTCTTTAGAAGTGTTTACTTGATCATCACCACAAGCCATAATGTCAGCGTCTACAACATTGTTGACTTGATCATATCCAGCAGCAAACAAATCTGTGTCTACAGTAGTGGTCTTTTGATCATTTGTGTTCAAAGTAGTAATAATATTATCATCTCCAATAGCATGAAAATGACTGTCCTTAGTAGCAATAATATTATCTTCTCCAATAGCATGAAAATGATTGTCCTTAGTAGCAATAATATTATCATCTCCAATAGCATGAAAATGAATGTCCTTAGTAGTGTGATTTTGATGATCACCAGCAGCAAATGAATCAGTGTCCATAGTTATATCAATGTGCATAGTGGTTTTAATTTGATCATATCTTGTCTCAATCACACAATTTTCCACAATATTTATATCACTTTCATCTAAAAGAGAAAAAAACGGAAGAAAATTATTTTTTTTACATTTCTGAATAACTAAATCAAATTAATAACGTATTTTTAAACAAAAAATGTTGCATCATTAGATAAGATTATCTTTTATTTAATTCCTTTAAACTCACGTAGAAAAGTTTTGCTCAACAAATAATGTAATGTTTAGTATTTTCTTGGAACACAAAATCCTTTATAACTGGGGTAGTCCACACACTGATTAAACAGCTTTTTTTTATGTACCAGAACTATTAAAACCTTTCCCCGATGGGTAAACCCAGCAAGACACAGTTCTTTCTTAAGTGATGGAGGTAAAGGTAAGGGTGAACCTATTCCATCATTACCATGATCATGAGACATAAAGCTCCTGGATTTTCTTTCCTTAAAAAACTGTTGAGTGTATGTAACATACGCTCACTGTAAAAATTTCCCATATATTTATCAGAAAACTTTGCTTGCTCCACGGCTGTTATCAACTATCTGCCAATTATATAAGATGAGCTGTGGTGGTTGAAAAGTGCGACAAAAATTGCTGAAATGATTACAACCTTTTGTGTGTGTGTGTGTCCCCAATAGGGCTTGTTTAAACCAGTGGTTTATAAATTAACCAATTTATGGCCCATGAAACGTCCTTGAGGCCCAAAATTTTGTCCAATGTTACAAATCGTAATGCCCGATTAGTGACAATGCCACAAAATTTGGAGTCGAATATTCAGTAAATGGTTTCTGAAAAACATACACATAATGAAATAATTATGCAAAAAATAAGAAAAAAAACAATTTTAATTCTAAAATTTTCTTCCTTTTTTCATATTTTCCCCCTCGTTATTTAGAAAAAAATGAAATATTTTGAAGTCTTATGTCGTGTTCTGGCCAGAGCGAGAATAATTTTATTATAAGGTGTGGTCTTCTGGCAGAAAACGGTTGAGCACTACCGGTTTAAACGGTTAATATTTGACGTTTGTAGCGATGATGTTTATTTGCAATAAGTGATATTAAGTGCACAGAAACAGTGTTTTACACCACTAAAATTTGCCGACATTTTTTATATAAACCACTATAAGCATGTAGGGTAAGGTCACCAGTAACAGACAAGGGTCCAGTAATACAGTCATAAGTTTGGTTTAAATAATAATTTTAGGTGAGTATGAATGATGTTTCTGTGGCTCATGAATACGGCGAAATCCTCAAGTGCTTATCAGAGTGAATTTTATGAGCCAGTTGGTATTTACAAGGCAGTGTAGGAAGGTTTTGAACAGCCACCACGAGGTCAACTGGTGTTCCATATTCATTTGAATTTTCTAAAAGGCTTTAATTCTTAACTCGTAACAGGGGAGGTGAAGTCTCACAGACCGCTCAAAAGTTTATCTCACAAACCCTACTTCATTTTCAGTCCGATTGATTGGTTTTCCCAATAGCTTTTTACTTCCTTTTACAAAAAAGGAAGTACTGTATTCGCGAAAAAAATTTCACTCAAAAATCGGTCTTAGTTTCCATTTTTTTACGCCCGAATGAATGTTGAGTTTTTTTTCGACCCGCCCACACGTGGATATATGCCTAAGAACCTACAGACACATCCATTTTGACGACCCCCGAGTTAATTACAACGAATTTTTTTGTGACGACCGTATGTACGTATGTATGTGTGTTATCTCGCATAACTCAAAAACGGTATGTCCTAGAAAGTTGATATTTGGTACGTAGACTCTTAGTGGGAACTAGTTGTGCACCTTCAGTTTTGGTTGCATTCGGAAGTTTCAAAGAGGGTCTTTTGCCCCTTTTGGGGGGAAATCATTGTTAATTTTGATGTAAACTCAAGTGGTGTTATTATTTGTCGTACACTTGGCGATATATCGCCAGTCTTTTGGTCGCCAAGTTTTGTCGCCAAATTGGCGAAAAATTTGCGTTTTTTTTCTTAAATCTCTTTTTCTTTTTGGCCGCTGTTGGTGATATTTAGAGAGTAAACAATTGAATCACATTAAAATTGCCAATGATGGGGAAATGACATTAAATTGGAGTAAAAGGGAGTCATGTGATGCACACATCAGCTCGTTGTTTTGTGACATTGAACACCCCCTTGCTTATCAGTATCTTTTTGGGCACGTGCATTTGGTCTGTGAGGCCTCACCTCCCCTTCAGTGTTACAACTTTCGGCAGTAGTATACACAGCTTTTATCGTTTGCACCGCGAATATGGATTTATTTATTTGATCCGCGTTATGCGGAAAGGATGTAAACTGTTCGAAATAAGGTTGCCATTTGTTTAAAATGTTCTTAAGAGGTACGCAATGAATGTTAAAGGGACAATGAGAGCTTAATTATTTCTGGAAAACGACGCGATATACTAATAGTTTAGGTGATGTCAATTTTTTTCAGTAAGATGATATAGACAATTTTTCGGTGTTAAAATGCTCTTTATGTATTTAATAACTAAAATGAAATCATTAATAAATAACAGTTTTTTTTTTTTTTTTGCGAGTAGTACGTAATTTACTGCAGCATGTGATTTTTCTAGGAAAAACGTAGGACTCTAGCAAAATGTCCTCGGAAAAGGTATATTTTGATTCAAAATTTAAAAAATATTTTTTCCTCGTGCTAATAAAAGTTCAAAAAAATTTAAGGCAAATTACAGGAATGTATCTTATATGCACGTTTTTTAAGAAATTTTTTAAATAGAACGGTCTGTGAGACTTCACGTCCCCTGTTACGAGTTAAAATAAAATTTTTGCACATTTTGAAGAGGAAAAGAGAATTTCAATTATGATTCATCATTTACTGATCCTATCTGTTTTTGGGGATCAACAATTTTTTCGGTGTGTTCTTCTGGGGGGTCGGACTTCTTTTCGAAATTGAGCAAATAAAAATAGAATTAACTAATTCAGATGATCCAGAAGCAGCCAAACGTAAGATGAAATGCAGTTGCTTGAGAGAAAAATAGTTTAACAAGTCTACATACATTAAAAGGCTTAGAAAACTGAGTTAACCAGAGAGAGATGTCTTAAGCATGTATGTTACTGGTGCCGGTTACCTTAGTGGTTTCATATTTATAAGTGTGTTACCTTGCATACAAACATGTAAAAAATTTCGTTCTTCTATCGATGTGGAAAATATTAAAATTTTATCACAATCAAAATAAATTTTGCCTACTAACAGCCAACATTAAATTTGAGAGATTAAAAAAAAGGCATTTTGCTTATTAATCTGCAAAGAAATAAAAGGGAAACATGCGCCTTAAGTAACTGTAAGTTCTGAAAAAATCTAATTGCTTACAAACTAAAATTCTATGATTTATTTCAAGGATACATTTTATCTTGTAACGATGAATGAAGTAACTATGTTTTTTTCAGGGCAGTACTTTATGTGTTCTGGTAGTAATTAAGTGAAAAAAAAGTTATTGGGGTCAGAATGTCGAAAGACTGACTGTTTTATTTAGCAGTACACCTCAGAGTAGTTCATAAAATGTGTTTTTTTGTCCTGATTGGTTTTAATTTGAAGTTTTAATTGGAGCAAAGTTTTGAGATGTTATAAATGCTCACCATTTTCTTCACTCAATCGACCGTATTTCAGTGTTGACACATTGTTGTTCTTTTTTGTTTGAAACCATTTTCTTATTGATGTCGGTATACAGCGAGTTATCTAGAAAATAAACGGAAAACAAGGAACATTTAGAAAACGACTGTTTAGATAACATTACTTCTAAACATTCTATCCTACAGTTCCATCGTATTCTTTTGCCTGTTTATCCATTAATGTGTTTTCACTTTTTTTTTTTAAATTTACTACGCCATCCCTTTGTACATATTCAACAGTGTTAAACTTAGCAAATTGTGTGATGACGTATGTGAAAAAAAAATGTTTTCTCTGGTATACTTACATCTAGTGTTGTCCTAAAGGGGGTTACATTTTTCGAAGTTTTCTAATTTTCGCGCAATGATTTTGAATTTACACCATTGCCGCAGCTATTTGCTCGCACTGTGAAAGCACTTATTCACGTGAGCTCTTATTTCCATTAAAAAAAAATACTATTTTGCGAGCTAAAGATTTCAGGAAATATATGTAAACCGAACTGAAATTTGAAAAAAAAAAAAAAAAAATCGCAAGTCAGCAATTTTCGCGGCTGTCAAGAGTGCGAAACTCAACATCAACATTAAAATATCACAAAAATAATTGCATTTATTACTATAACAAGTGGTGCTCGCACGGCTTTGCCCGAAGTAGAAAATTAAAAGGTCATTTCGTTCGCGTGTAAATTTAAATAATGGATGATGAATTTCTCGTAAATTTGCTCGCCCATGTTACGGTTCCACGTTATGATAACTTGGTAATTTACTCGCCCCCGTTATGATAATTTGCTCGATAAAATGTTCTCAAAATTGGAATAAAAAAAGAACAAAATCGAATTTTCGAAAAATCGTTTCGAGGTGCACACTCCCATGCTACAAAATAATTTTGTGCCAAATTTCATGAAAATTGGCCAAACGGTCTGGGCGCTATGCACGTCACAGAGATCCTGAGAGAGATCCAGACAGAGATACTTTCAGCTTTATTATTAGTAAAGATTAGTAATAAAAGTTACTAGTCTATTTACTTAAATCCACCCCAATAACATTTTGTTTTTATTTCATCTAGTCGTAGTTCTTTTCTCGATTTTGCCTGAACGAGTTTTTGGAATAAGTTACTCCAAATACACCAAAAGTATTGGGACACTTTTCAAAAATTCACATTTTTACGGATTTCTTGAGAAATAAGTAACTGATTGTTCAGTTGTTTTACTTAAATAAAACAATAATGCTCCGTTTGTCATTTTCAATGAAATGAAAAAAAAAACAAAAAACATGCATTTAGGGAATCAGCGACAAATTGATGAAACCAAAAACTTTTTAATTATTATTCATCTTAAATATCTGGGAATAAGATATACATTTCAGAAATAAGTTTACTTATTTTGTGTAATTATTTTTTATATTTTTGTGAAGTATAACTTAAACTCACAAATATATAAGCACTTTTTCCCAAAATACAAATTTTATTTGGATGAGTCTCCCATCAACCGTTGCTAAACTTTTATATAAACACAATTATAACATTTAAACGTAATATATTGAAAATTTGATGAAATATGAGCGTTTAAAAGCATTTTTCTTCCACTGAGCATGCGCGAAAGATATCAAATTATAACTTTCATAATTTAAAGCTAAAAAGATCCTCCAGCTCATGTTAAAATTCCAGTTCAATATCTTAAAAAGGTATAAGCGATCAAATAAGCCAAATTTCTTTTAATCTAGGCGACGAATCGTAGGGGGTCGGTCGCAAATTTACAACACTTGCCTGCGCTGTACAAAGCGATGCATGATACAAACAGATTTTTTTTGCAAATGACCCCACACGATTTGTTGCCTATCCAAGAAATAATCAAATTAAGCTCATTTGATCGGGATTTTGAAATCATTATAAAATATCTAAAGTATGTATTCAGGTTCTCAAACTTTTTCTAATTGTGGAACCTTTGGAAGAGTAAGAATTTTCCTACAAAAAACTTAGCATATATCAATCATAAATAAATATATTTTATCCATGGACACTTCGCGAAATACCAGTCTCTCCCTGCAATACGGTAACTTTAAAGTAATTTAAAATAACTGTACTCATTTTGGCTACAAGTTCAGCAAATTATAATGTGAAATTCAAAGTAAATTTTAAAATAGTCCCTACCCAAGGGATAGATTTTTCATCGCTCAAAGTTTACAGTTTGTAAATTATGATCTTGAGTTTTGCTTACTTTTTTTGATAATCCACGGCTGTTTTCCTTTGGCGTCCAATGTGACGACTTCTTAATAAGCATTTGCTTCAGTTTCATTATGCAAGACATCTAAAAAATAACGCAAAAAGCATTTTCAAATTAATAATCTCATTTTTTTCTGAAAGGTTCTTTGAATCTAATCTTTTCATTAGTAGGAGAGATTGACTGATCGGTGTTAAACAGAAATAAATCAACTTTGTCACATATTTTACGCCTGATTTATTTTCTATATGCTATTTCGCTTTCAGTTCTGATTTTAGAACAGCTTTAGTGAAATCCCTGTGTTGGCGCGATGTTTTGACGCCAAGTCGAGCTTACGTGTGTTTTCAAAAGTTGCCTTGCCAGAAATGCAAAAAAAAAAAAAAAAAAAAAAAAAAAAAAAAAAAAGCACCGTAAAAACTTTTGAAAACCTTTAAAAAATGCAGAACTGAAATGGGAAGGGCGTTGTGGCGTCCTCAATACACAAGTAATAAATTATATATATATTTATATGTAATATTGGAAAAAACAAACGATAGTGCAAAACACTATCGAGATGTCCGAGTTATCACCAAAAAAGAATAGCACACAAACAGGGGTTCACAGTGCCATCAAAAAAAAAAAAAATCTTTACATTTCGTTGGCAATTCAAAACTTTACGTGCAAATCCCTAATATTTGGCCACAATCTGCTAAATACCGTATATGGGGCTACAACCAGGCTGAATATTAGGTACTCGGCCAAATCACTAGGGAGAATGCAAAGTAAAATTATGACATGAAGTTATGTAAAAGTTTTATTTACCAACTAAATGTAAATATATTTTTTTTGCTGGCACTGTAAATTGACGCTATGCCCTCAATATTATCACCAATCACCGTGTGAATTAGAACCAATAATTTGTATAAAAAACGTAATTCAAAGTATTTATTTTTAAATAGAGTAACTCGGTTATCAGATCATAACGAACGATGCGTGTTTGACTTACTTTTCATGTAAGATTTTCTCAAACTTTCGCAAAACTACGAGTTTTGAGAGAGTGGAAGCTCGAATTCGGCTACATCGGCGTATAATCGGCTTCAAGTGAAGTTTTGCAGTTTTTGTCAGCTCTGTTGTAGATTTAGATGCATTGTTGGAGAATAAGGTTGATTGTTGCAACAGTATACAAGCCAACAAGTGTTTAATTATAAAAATGTTGCGTTATTGTAACAATGCCAGAGATTTATATTGTTGAAATACCTTTCTCTCTACGAGAAAAAAAATATTTGCTATGATAATAAGCTTGGTTTGCACTGAAAAGTATAAAATGTAGAAAAAAAGATCTGAATTACGAAAATTAAAAATTGCATTTAATACTCTATATTTAAGTTAATTCAAACCCATCCAAGTTAAAATAAAAATTTTAACAGAAGAAATAGGCAGTAAACATTTTTTTTACGATATCGCTTACAGTTCGGCTGCTCTCAATTTCTTATTTAAACTTTTTTGGCTGCTTTAGAGTTAAACTAAGTATGAAGGTATTAAAATTAACTGCATTTTTGAGAGTTGTAATGAAGAAATCATACAGTTACTATATTAATTCATACCTTTCAGTGTGAACCACGCTTAAAAATAGTCTTTGTATTGAAAACCCATTTGTTTTAGTTATTCAATGGACGTATTAAGTTAAAAATCGTTAAAAATACAAGAAAAACACAGAAAAAAACACATATACACAGTAACATAGCCAGAGAAATAATTGGAGGCATGTATGGTTAAATTTTGTAGGGGAAGGCACTTAATGCTAAGCTTTTTCTAAGGTCTAACAGAGAAAATGTCTGTGAACCAGGGAAGGATATCATCCTTTAGCTATATCCCTGGATATGCACATTTACAAAATTTAAATCACTTAAGAAGATTAATAAGTCTGCATAAAGTCCCTGTAGGCAGTCAATAATTGTCAAAATATTCTTTATAGAGCCAGGTAGCAGATGTATTACACTTATCAGGCACTTTGATATGGTGTGCCATTGCCTCAACACTTCTTTTTTTTTTTTAACTTATAAGACATGACAAGAAAATTTCAAATCATAAAAATAGAGGAAATAAGTCAGTGCACCAGTGGGAATCGAACACACCACCTCTGGCGCTTGAAGCGAAGCTGCTATCTCAGAGCCACGGGCGGTACATTAATAAACTTGACCAAGATTTGAAAATCAGTTGGCGGTTTTATAGTTGAAGTGTACGATCTTAGTACTCTATTAGTTGTTTTCAGACTGCGTGACATATTTAGTGGGCTCGACTGATAGCAATTTTTGGCCGATGGTTCAAAGATTGCCAATGGTCAATTATTTTTTTGTTTCCTATGGCCGATAAAACACTTTACTAAAGACGGTCAAAATGTATGTTTTATTTTTTTTTAGGTAACAAAAAGTATTTTGTACGTTGTAGATACCGACGGCAAGTCATATTTTAAAAAGTTAATCGATAAGAAAATATGATAGTTAGATAGAGGTCTTTGACATATTTATATTTCTTATTGTTTTAAAGAAAATACCATGTCGAAAATCACAACAAAGTAGAGAAAAATACATAGTCTGCAGAAATGTGTGTCAAACATAAGAAAAGATAAGTGAAAGAGAGAGCGATTTAAAAGGTTGTAATGAAAAGTCACACTAGTACACCAGTAGTTAAATGCTCTAATGCTCAAAAAAGACAAAACAGTAACTAGTGATTTATTGTATTTCACCGAATAAAAATAGTATAAGGATAGAAATCTAGCAATCAAAAATATTGCTATCCAAAAATGTAACTTTTTAACTATCCAAATGTTAACTATCCAAAAATGTTGGAAAAGAAAAACTTTAAAATATTTTCCCACAACATATTAATTCAAAATAAGTGAAAATAGGGCCGTAGAGAAGGAAGGTGATGAGAAGCGGTCCTTGAACTCTATCCTTTGCTTAGTGGCACCGATCGCGGCCTTAAATAATTTTTGGAACTTCAGTTTTGAAAAATTGCTGCATTTGAGTACTTAATAATTCTCCTACTCACCAATTGAATTATCTACAGCTATAAATTCATCGCATTTTGAAACAGCAAAATTTGGAATTTATTGCATAAAATTACTGAATTTTGAATGGGAAACAAATTCTTTAAGAATTCGAGACAAGTACAAAATGTTTGTTCAATTTTTCTGCTTGGTTGCAATCAATAAGAGATTTATGCTACCTACAGATAATTAATATCAAGAAGCAATTGTTTAACATGTAAAATTTACTTGTATAATAAACATAATAATAATCAGGGAATTAAGTTTACAACAATCAGGTAAAATTTCTCATTAGATGATTTGCAAAGCGTATCGAAAACCGATTATACCTTCCAGATTTTGGTAGGACTCCATTAATTATTCACCCTCCGAAACAAATTAAATATTTCATATATTCAAGCGATAACTGGCAACCCCCTCGATGGTTGATTTATTGATAAACAACCTTATTACGCAATAATTAGTTGGGTATAAACTAGATATGCACCTGCTACATTAATTGTTGCTACTGTAATGTTTTTAATAGGATTGTTCAAAATAATTCATAACTTTAAGTCGTTTCATGAAACTGATTTTCCTGACACTGACTTCATTAATTGATATTTTTGTGAATTAGTTAATTTAAGTTTTATTAGAAATCTTTTCATAATAATTCGACCCGTTCACTGAACTAGATGGCAATAGTACAGTAAAAATAGGAGTCGGAATCAAACATCCAAAAAAAAAAAAAAAAGTTTAAACCTGTTGCAAATTGTTTATTACCCTCCCAATAAGAACAGGTAAAAAGTCCCACCCCATTGTGCGTCGGGTTTCGGAATGGAGGGCATCTAACAATTGCTGTTTTGAGTATTTTTTCGGAATTTTTAGATTAAATTTCAAGAGGGAATATTGTGTCATACTTAATTTAAAAGCATTAAATTAAAGGTGTTTACCCCACAAGAGGGATGAAACAACCCACCTATGCTACATAGACCCCCTATCACAGTAAAACGATGCAGTAACCCCCCCCCCCTCCATACATTTTAAGTGGAAATATTATTTTATGCAAAGTTAAAGTTAGTAATCAAGTGTTCATCCTCCAAGTGCGATGGTGCACCTCCTCCCAAAGCTACAGCATTCCCCCTTCAAATAAAATAATACCCCAATCCCCCTCCCTTTCCATTTCAAGTAGAAGTATTATTTCATGCAAATTTAAAATGCATGAAATCAGGACTGTCCACTCCACAAGAACAGTAGCTCACCTCCCAAAAGGAAATAATATATTTAAAGATTCCCCCCCCCCCTCTGATGGCACAATCAATTAAATAGTCAGAAAAGTTAAGCTGTACTGTTTTTTTCCCTCTTTACTATATCGCTTTTTTGCACTATTTAAAATCAAAATTTTTAGTTTGCGTTATAACATGTATGCCTCAAATACGTCAGCAAATTGAGATAAAATCTCCGTCAAAACTGGAGTTTTCAAATGATTTATCCCAATCTTGTACAAAAAGTGTTCGTTATCAAGATCATTTTTGAGATCTAGATCCTCGACAAAATTGTTATTGTTACAGCTATATCTAACACAGTTTGTGCATATACACTGCTCAAAACAATTAAAGGATATTGAGGTTTTGGGTTGATCCTGCGCCTGGAGAATTTCATGGATGATTGATACATTATCGACAGACGTAGTAAACTATGTGAGACAAAAATTACATTTGTTTGGCATAAAAATGTACTTTTTATTTAACTTTTGAGTACAAAAGGGAAAAACGCATTTTGTAAATATGAGAAAAACAAATAAAAAAAGAAATTTCCTTAAAAGAAAATCACTTTTAGTTATGGTTAAGGTAACCTTAGACCGCCATCAACGTAAAAAACCTCTAAGGCACGGAATCAATTTGTCGATTAATGAGGGGTTGGAGTATTGTGCCCAACTCCTTCTGAAGAGCTCTTTCCTACAGATACTTTCTTTGTCTAAACTCTTTGCCTAGAATGTCTTAAACATACTCTATTGAGTTCACATCCGGAGAACAAGCTGGTTATTCCATTCGTACGATTCCTTTCTCGAAAGGAAAAAAATTCACCAAGTTTGAACGATGTTGTCTACAATTGTCGTCCTATAACATGAAGTTATCTCCAATTTCTGCAGAGTAAGATACTACAATAGGTCTGAGGATCTCATCCCTACTTCGAAGACCGGGGAAAAGGGGTCAGAGTTCCATTTGGAATGACATGCAAATCGGTGCGCCCATCAATGGAGATGCCAGCATGTACCGTCGAACCACCACCACTAAATCTGACACTTTCGTGCGCAAACGCTGGATTGTTTCTAGTGTCACGTTCCCACCAGATGAAAATACGCCATTTTCAGGATGAATAGAAGAACAAAACTGTTAGAAAAAAAGAATTTGGGCTGCATTCCTTTCTTCTTCAATTCACATGCTCTGTTGTCCACTCCCTGCGGCCGCGATGGTGCCTTGCAGCTAATGTCACACACACCATTGGTCAACGAATATACAGGCCTATAGCATGAAGGTGATTTTGGATACTTTGTTCCGAAACTGTGGTGCGAGTACTTGATCGAAGGTGTCGTTGTATTGGAAAGGCATTCATACTTCAATGCCTCTGAGCGGTTGAAGTTAAATAACGGCGTTCATTGGGCGTTTTTGCCCATCTGCGACCTTGTCCTGATCTTTGGCCAGCATTTCCAGTCTCTAAAAAATGTTTCTAGATCCTAGAAATTACACTTTGCGAAACTCCAACAGCTTCTGCTGCCTCGACTTGTGTTTGCCCCCCCCCCCCCCAATCTGCCAACAGCTCTAGAAGCTTCTGATTCTATCAAATGACTTCGTTGAGACATCGCATTCACCGAAGCAACGCGCTCACTGAATGCCGATCATTATTTTCCGCTTCGTCTTTCATTACGTTTAGAGCGAAATCTCATTCGCTGCCACAAAAATATCATCTTCAACGTCAAAATCAAAATTTGTATACTACGATGTTTGAAATTGAGAAAAGTTTGTATTTGTGACTCCGTTCTTCGATTGGATGCAAAAGAAAAAAAAAATTGCTAATAATTTTTTTTTTTTTGTACCAGACTTACAATATCCTTTAATTTTTTTTTTTTTTTTGAGCAGTGTAGTTGAGCACTTCAGTCTACTTTTAGACTTATCAAACATTCACTATATCCAATAAACCCCTCTGAGCAAACACAAGATATGAGACGCAGAAAGTCTTCTAGAGCAGAAGAAGGCTGTGATTCAAATATTTCTGTGGTGCTTTCTCTTTCTTTGTACGTATCAAAAATGACACTAGGTATCACTCCAGCGCTCTAAACAATTTAATAACTCCAGTCACTACTAAATTGGTTAGTGAGCTCGCTTTGATCTTTTAGAATCATCCTTCTGACATTACTATATCATTGTGCGGCATTATTTTACTTCGAGAAAGTTTAAAATCAGTGAAATGTTTTTGTGAAATTCACTGCAATAGTTAATTTTAGAATGCAAATTCAGCCCCCCCCCCCCCCCAAGCGATGGCGCACCTCTCAAGTGAGATAGAGCACCCATCCAGAATAAAAGATCTCAAAAAAGAAATACCCTTGAAAAAACTGCCTTAAAAAATTCCGATGACGCAATCTGCGCCATGGACCCCCCCCCCCCTCCTGTGCTCTCTGATTAATTAGCATTTTTTTCTATGAGAGTTTATTATTTTACTATTAGAGAGTGTGATTTCTGCGATTTTTGAGTATATTTTTTTAAGTAACAGAAATTATTTTTATTTAAAAAGATGATTTTTTCGCCCCCCCTTCCCCCCAAAACCTGACGCGCAAAGTGCTGGGACTTTTTACCCCTTCTTGCTGGAAGAGTAAAAAGTAATTTGCAACAGGTTTCAGCTTTTTTTTTTTATATGATTGGGTTTGGCTATTTTCGGCCTAATTTTACTGTACTACAATGAATTCAAAGTTTAATGAAACAATAACTTTGTTCTAAATAGTTTTACAAAGTTGTGTAGCTTATGATTAATAACTATTCAAGAGCTGAACATCTCTATGGTGAGACTAATTTTTTTTTGCAAGCATCCACTTTTTAACAATGTAAACAATATTGTAAGAACGGTAGAAAGGAAAGAGAGCTTCTAAATTAAAACAAATAACTTATGTTTATTTTTAAGGCTCTAATATGCGATCACCAAACGTGACTGGGAAACGAACACGTTATCAAATATAACTAAAATATTTATTGTGTTTTGGAAAGCTACCATCAATTGGGGTAACTTTGGTCTTTTTTTTATTGCATATCATTGGCTCACAAAAAGAAAAGTCAATCAGTGCAACCAGTAATGATTAAATCAAGCCACTGCTTCCTTGATAAGTCTTAAAAAGAATAAGTGATTGCAATTCTTCTAGGTCTAGTACAGACCAGAATGTTTTGATTTGCGGCACCCTTTGAAGAATGAGTATTGTCTCACTGCATCCTAGTTCTTCTCTGTTGTATAAGATAAGTGAGCCAAATAAGACTGAACTATAATTTATAATCTAATATTTCGCACATATATGATTAAACTGAATCCGGCATTTTCATATTCATGAGATGACCCATACAAAGAAAGAAAAATGAGCAATCTAAATATTACCACCAGTGGCCAAATTGAAACCAGATTTAAAACAAATCGCCAAATTTGTTGCCAACTTGGTGACAAAACTTGCCAACTAAAAGACTGGCGATATATCGCCAAGCGTCCGCCAAATTATAACACCACTTAAG
Organism: Uloborus diversus; assembly: GCF_026930045.1. Taxonomy (NCBI): domain Eukaryota; kingdom Metazoa; phylum Arthropoda; class Arachnida; order Araneae; family Uloboridae; genus Uloborus; species Uloborus diversus. Next base: position 171,400,578 of record NC_072735.1, on the reverse strand, counting down.
TGTACATCGAAATTAACAATGATTTCCCCACAAAAAGGGGCAAAAGACCCCTTTAGAAAAACCCAAATGCAACCAAAAGGAGAGGTGCACAACTAGACCCCACTAGAAATCTACGTACCAAATTTCAACTTTCTAGGACATACAGTTCTTGAGTTATGCGACATACATCCGTACATAGTACGGACGTCACGAGAAAAGTCTTTGTAATTAAATCGGGGAATGTCAAAATAGATACTTCGGGTTTTATACGTTCTTGCCCTTATCCGCGTGTGAACGAGTTGAAAAAAAAAAAAAACTCAACATTAATTCGGGGTTGAGCAAAATGGAAATTTAGGCCGAATTTCGAGTGAAAATTTTTTTCGCAGATACAATACTTCCTTTTTTATAAAAGGAAGTAAAAAAGTGAAAAATTAAGTTTCAACAGTTTTTTCAGCAGAATATCGTTTTGGTCATATCAGGCTCACCCACTTTTCAGATACATTTTTGCCATGGACCACTTCTTGGCTCCTTTCATATTTTGCTACGGCACCCCAGGTAGCCACGGCATCCAATTTGGAAATCCCTGATATAGACAATCTCTTTTCGTATGTTAGGGAAATGCTATCCTCAAAAAACAAAGTTACACAGTTGGTAATAATCCTTCTGATAATTTGTAATTTCAATACTTATATTTGTGGATCATAAAATATCGAAAAAGAACGACCGCCGGCCTTGTCTAGTGGTCGCAGGAGACTGACTGCGATGGGGGAGGTCATGAGTTCAAATCTCGACTTGGGTATGGATGTACTTTCTCTCTCCTGCCCTTGTCCTTTCTTTGTGTGAGTGTGTTGTTGTGATGGGAATGGTTGCCTACCCTATAAATGGGTTCTTATGGCAAGTGGGTACCGTGGAAGTCGGACGTCACACCAAATTACGGTACAGTTATAAAAGTGAAGCACGCACCCCAAATTGATAGCCTTGCTGGCACATCGTACAACTGCCATAACATTGTGTGCTTGAAGTTTTGAGACCACTTTATACTCAAGTGCAGAAACTGGAAGGAGATATAAAATTGCAGAAGCAGAAAGCAACCTACCGAAGCATTGTCAAGAAGTATATAACTGTTAAGTCAAGCTTGACTGCATGGATAACTTGCATAATTATTTTTTGTTATATACTCGTTGTACATCACATTGAATGAATTTTTCATTTTTATAATGTTGTATTATCAGCATGATTGTGACACATTTGAGCACACATTTGACTTTCAATTGATGGCAATTCATTTTTGGCCACTCGGAGTAACATTCAAGTTTAAATTATGCATGATCCCAATGTGGTCCCAACATGAAACCCAGCACGAATAAATAAAATAATAGTTTATGCAAAATATATTTTTTTCTGGTTTTTGAAAATACAACTTTTGAAAATACTCAAGGTCAAAAGACAATTAAAATGACCTTCAAAACGAAAAAAAATGTATGTTTGTATCATGTAACATACCATTTTAAAGCTCTTAATGTAAACTTTCAAAATATGTAAAATTCAAGTTTCTGACTTTATTTATTCCAGAGTTATGGTCAGGCAAGTATGAGCCGGTGGGAGCAAAACATTAAAGCCTTGACCCCGTATGTCTAAAAAACTACAACAGCTACAGGGTCAATTTGTTTTTTTTGTACCACTTAGTAAATGGGTATGAACCTGCAAAATATTGTTATAATCTGTGAGCACTCACTTTTTAAGTGTGTGAGTTGACATGGAATGACCCATTTTGTTTCTGGAGATAACAGGGCAAATAATTTATGAGTCCAAAAACATTCTTTTCTGTGCTTTATTTCGATAGAATTGAAGATATCATATTTTGATACCGGGGACATGAGGGCAAAAAATTTATGCGATACAACGATAACAACCGAAAAATAACAACATTAATTACACAGATAAAAGTCGTAAAACAAACGCGGTTTCCTTAAAAAGTATTAATTTAAAAGTTAACGCAAAGCGCGTAATTATTTCCTGAAACAATGAAGAAAACCACTTTGTATCATAAAGTAAAGGGCTAGAATACGTTAGTTTAATTTGTCCTCTTGAGCATATTGTAAAAAGCAAGACATTTAGTCATTTACCATGTTCGGAAATTTCTGCCCACGAGAAAAAAGAAGCAATCAGACGAGAAAATCGTTTATTATTTCTCTCCAGAAATGGCAACAGCACTCTTTATTCAACTACGACAAACTTACGAAAAGAGTTTTGACAAATCCGCCATTTTTCATCTTCACTTGCTAAACCTTTGTCTAATCTTTATGGAGTACAACAGCCGTGCTTTGTTAAAGTGGTGTGTAACTTTTGTTCACTTTAAGAAGAAAGGCCAGATAACTAATAGCACTGATTTGATTTATTTCTCAGTGCTTGTATTTGTTTCGAACGTCTAATGACTGCTGTTTCGTTTATTGATGGCTTTAAGTTTATTATTTTGTCTTTTGCAACTAAATTTAGCTCCCACTTCTGTTTGCTTCCACTCGGCCAGTTCTTTTCTAGAGTCGAATGCATATTAAATTTCTGAAAGGAGTTTAAGGCATAAATTGGCGATTCATATTTGTAAGCGAACACTTTAAGCAGTTTTTGAGTGCTCATGTTTGTCTTAACATTTGGCTTTAATGGTCTTTTGTGAAACAGTAGAATACCTTAAGGATAAATAAAAGGTTTTTAAATGGTTTTTAGGTTTAAGAGAAAAATAACCCGTTTCTATTATATTAAGAGAAATATTTATATTTCTTATTAAAAAGGAACTTAAAGATTCAATCCAAATTCATCATTATTTGTGCAAAATAAAAACGGGATGTATCTCTTCTTTTGTGCAAAAAATAAATCGTTTTAAATCTACTAAAGCTTAAACCACTCAATGAAATAAAATCTTAGTGTGCTTTATTTAGTAAATATTTAATACAAATCTAGTTCCTTTTTCAAACAGGTACTCTATTTCCAAAAACTTAATACACATAAATAAAACATTAAATTACGAATAGTTGAAATTAAAAGAACTTAAAAAGTTTAAGAGTAGAATTTTAAAAACATAAAACATAGAATTTTAAAAACATAGAACATAGCAAAAAAGAACCACCCAGCGCGAAAAAGGCAACGTGTGGATTTTTTTTTAATCCACTGCGTTGAATTTTGTAAACCACCTCACTTTAATAGTTTGATTCGGTTAAATTTCCTTTTTTCTTCTTTTTTTTTCTTTTTTCTTTATAAGTCAAATATTGTCTTCAGCAATGTTAAAACGAAAAAAAAAAACATTGTTTCTTTTCTGATCAATGAAAAGAATAAATAAATAAGATACTATATATGTATAATAAAAGTACACAGAACCGGTACTGGTGTTAGATAAGGGGAAAATGGGTATTCTTTATGCTACTACTGATCATCCAAAGTTTGGTCTAAGGAGGATAATGTATAATGTATATTTTTCTTATGTTTTTATTTTCATTTGGGTATTCAGCTAAATACTACTCATCTTACAAGATAGTGAAAAAAAAAAAAGTTTATTTTATTTCTTTCACAAAAAACGGGGCTGCGTGGGAGACCTTACTTTTACATCATAAAATGTAAAATATGATTGCATGAGCCCCTTACGGGGACACATGTGAACAATTGAAGACATTTTTTAAAAAGGTCATAAAATAAACATTCTTTTTAAACAAATCTGAAAAAATTCCAGGGCACGAAGATAAGATAAGACTATTCAATCATGGGGACACTTTGCCCTGAGAAATTGATAATGTTTTTTGAAAAATTAAGAACTGAAAAAGAAAAATGTTTAGATGTGCCCCCTTTTCCAGGGTTACATCAGGGTCGTTTCCATGGACACTTTCGACCCCGGAAAAAACCTGCTTTTCACCGCATTCCGGTTATTTGCGGGATATATGTGGAACTTTTCTCCTCCTGCTTCCTTCTGGAATGAAAGCGGAGTTTTTACACAGAACGCATTAGGCGAAACAAGTTCGTCTACTTGCTTGTGATAGCCGCTAAGGATGCTGGGTAAAAACCGCATTATCTGGTGCAATTAAAAACCTCTTTTTACATGGAAACGGGAAATTTTTCTAACTTTTTTTTTACTGCGGAGCCGTAGCGGGGATTTACGGGGTCAAAAAGTGTGTTGTGAACGTGGCTGTTGTGCCCACTAAAGAGTCTTGCCACCCTCTTAATTTCAGAACGGCTGCTGTTATCTTTATAAACGTATTTTTTAGGTATAGTAAATCGGATATGCGCTACCGAATGAGGCCGCTCACAGCACCACCTGAAGGAAAACTGCGGAGTTAGCTTTCGTATCTGGAAAACGCCAAAAGAGATGGGGGGGGGGGAGGAAATTACAAAGTTGTAGAGCATTATGCACCTCATTAACATGGATATGAAAAATAGAAAGGTTAAAACGCGCATTTCGTTTTAGTGATTTCACGTAAACTTCTCACATTCGCGTTTCTGTAACGCTACGAAGTTTAGACGAAAGAATAATCTTCCGGGTAAAACATGACACTGAAAAGTGAAATAACAGTATTTTGTTACAGCTTGTTATTCTTTTTCTATCTCGCATCATTTTCTATCATTAGAGTGTAGAAAATCGCCGAAAAACAAATGCTCGTTTTGGAGTTATATTCTTTGCACTGATGTTCACAAGCTGTCTCTTCCTTCTAAATCGATGAAGCTCTACTCATTTGTAATCACTTTTTTATTCTATCTCAATTCGTCTTCGAAGTATAAATTCTAATTCCAGATTTTTCCACCAGGTGGCGCTGTGAGTGGGCTCATTTGATTGCGCATATCCAAATTACTATACCTAGACACCAAATTTTAAAAGATAGCAGTCGTTCCGTAATTAAGAGGGGGACAAGGGACTATATTGGGCACACTGTATACCTGAGATAATAAAAATAGGCACCACTAACCTCAAGCGTAAACTTTTCAAAAAAACTCAAAAGTAAAAAAAGTAAACTTTTAAGTGCTTTTAAAAGTGTTTTTAAAAAATTAAAAAAAAAAAAAGGTTTCAAATATATTGTTTAATGTAATTTGAAGAATGTTTGTATGCCTTTAAATTACTTTTGTAAGTCAATAAGCATTATTGAAACGACTTTTCATTTTAATTGCAAATAAACCATTTTCAGAATAATGAATAAATACCTTTGCGCTGAAAATTCAAAAAATCAGTAATCCAACGTTATAAAGCACAAAAATTGCAAAATATTGCAATTTTTGTGCTTTATAACGTTGGATTACATTTTCAGAATGTTGCATTCGAACAGAAAAATTTAGAGCTTCAATTGCATTAAAACTGGGAGTTCCACGAAAAAAAGTAGACGTTTGAAAAGAGTTCAACTTATTAAAGAAATTATGAAATATTGAACTAGAGACTTAGTTCATTGTTTTGTACCAATTAATTTAGACAGATGAATAACAAATTAAAATGCCTCAGCAGATAAATGTAATATTTCTCCAGTAAATAATCCGTTTTGGTTGAATCGTATAAAGGATTAAGAACTTCATGTTAATTTTAACCTTTCATCTGCAATTAATCTGGATTACTGATAATGTATTTTAAGAATGCTGCAGTTGAAAATGAACATATAAACCATTTCAACAAGAAAGAGCTCCGATGTTAAAATGATGGCTTTCAGATTCTTTTACTATGTTCCTGCCGCTGGATCTCCCTTAGGATTTATTAATCCTTATTATCAAAAAGAAGCACCAGAAGGTATTGAAAAATACTCATTTGTTTCGTAGAGAGAGCACTAATTAATAAATTATCAGTCCGCTTCGCTTTCGCCGATTATTACAAAAATTCCTCATTTGCAAAATGTATCGGAAACCGATTATACCCCAAGATTACAACAGAGTTCAATTAATTAATTCCGAAGCAGAAGCAAATTAAACATTTTACGTAATTACGCGGGATTTTCATAAGTGGGAAGAAAATTTATTTTCATCTCTCAGCGGGTATAATTGAGTAAAACGAAGTGACTGGGAGCTTGTTTACAGTCCTTACTCTAGGTTCCGTACGCTTGGTTAATTCCCCATTACCTGATTAGGAAATATAAACAAATATTTTTGTTTGTTTTTAAAAGCTTATTTTGTAGTTTTAATTTAATAAATCGAAATATTTATTACGAAAAGCGAGTGAGGTTTTAAATTATTGTATGCTTTTACCTGTCTTAGTTTATTGACCGTGAGCTCAATTTATCGATATCAAAAAAAAAAAAAAAAAAAAAAAAAAATGACATAGTCTTGTTTATCAACTTAGAATTATTTTCTGTCTGGTACTCAGCGTCATTTTGATACGTAATGTTAAAAAGAAATATATTTAACTTTTCAACAAAATAATTCTACGAATTGTAGTCAAAACTGCTTTTTTTAAATGTTATTTTGATCAACAGATTTATAATCAGTACTGGCCGTTGTTTTATGTTACTTTGATCAAGGAATTTTTAATTTTACGCATAAATATCAATTAGTTTCGGATCCTATCATAAAAACGGACCCTTCTGATAATCACAATCGCGAAAAAAGATTTTTCTTAACGTAAAAGACGAAAAATTGCGATCTAATAAACATATCCGTCGTAAAGTTTACGATCTTGAAAGGGACCAATGCAAAAACCGCTAATATAGCTTTCCTAAACCTTTAAGGTGACAAAATAAACGTTTTCAAAGGTTGCGAAAACGAATACACTTGTAATAAAAATTAACAATAATTAGCTTAGACACTATGCTTAAGATAGCAAATAATGAATTTTTGTAAAATTTGATAAATATTTTACGTTACAAGATTCCTACATTTACATTAATGGAAGTTTGTACCCTAAACTCCAAAAAAAATTTTTTTTTCAGTTTTTTAATTTTATTTAGTATAATTTAAATCAAGAGCTTTCAAGCGGAACCTGATTCATGTTTCTATGTGGATTTAAAGTAACTCAAAATAAATTTCAACGGGACAGGAATGTTTAAAATACACGCATAATTTTACTTTCAAACGCTATTTTTACAAAAGTCAAAAAAACAAAAATAACGTGTTCTTTTGCTTAGAAAGTCATTTAACATTTTTCTGTTAAATTTTACCACATTTCATTTAGATGCTCAGAATTACTTTGAAGTGAAACCTTTGCTTTAAGGCTCACAATTTTTCCTTAACTGCCGACCTTGAAAAAACGTCAAAAACGGTCTTTTCTTTCATTTAAAAAATACTATTGGATAGTATTTAAAAAACTACGAAATAAACAGAATTGCCTTTAAAACTTTCTTTAGTACTTAGACATATCTTGTAAACATTGTAAGAGATGGAAATCTCAACCATTAAAATGTTTTGTGAAAAAGAAAAATGCATACAGTTTAGGACTTTTTCAAGTTTTGAGAAAAACGCGTTTGAAGTTAGGTTTTCATTGAAATTTTTTCATTAATCATGCTTTATCTTAGCACCTACTAGAGCTACTAGTCCTATTTCTTGCTCCAAAACAGAGAAGTCGTACATCTTCCATTTGTGTGTTGATGGCTAATATCCAAATTTTTAAATTTCGCACTTATATCCCTTTGTTTATCACAACCTCATATGTTGTTTTTTTTTTTTTTTTTTTTTTTTTAAACTAGTGGTATCCGCACGGCTTGGCCCATTATAGAAAATTAAAAGATCTTTTAGTTCGCCTTTATATTTACAAAGAAAAAAAAAAATGCATGGTGAATTTTATGGCCAATTGGCTTGTGCCCATGTAACGGTTCCACGTTATGATAATTTCGTAATTTACTCGTTCATCTTACGATAATTTTGTTCTTAAAATTAGAAAAGAAAACGAACCACATCGAATTTTCGAAAAATCGCTTCGAGGTACACACTCCCATGTTACAAACTAACTTTGTGCCAAATTTCATGAAAATCGGCCGAACGGTCTAGATGCTATGCGCGTCACAGAGATCCTAACAGACAGAGAGAGATCCGGACAGAGAGACTTTCAGCTTTATTATTAGTAAAGATGTTTGCAGGTACATTTAAAAAACCAGACTGTAAAAGGTTTGAAGAGATTCAAAATAGCCACCAAGTCTGAAATGCGTTTAAAGAAGCAATTCCTAACAATATCGTAAGGTTTGGAGTAATTTGAATGTGAGACATTTTTTAAATCATTTTGCTGACACTTTTTTACAGCTAGTCGTGAAGTTGTGGGCAATATTTTTTATGCGGTCACGATCCACAGCAAAAAAGCGGCGTTAAATGTAATAAAAATACTGCAAAGGAAACTCTTGTGCGAATACTCCATAGCTGGAGTACGAATATTACATGCAAGCTAAACGAAAACCTTTTTCCATTAAATGTTTTCAGCTGAAAAAGGATCTACGTAGTTGTTTGAATGAACAACATATTTTTAAAAAATTAAATAATACGTAAGTAAATAAATTGATTTTTTAAGTATGATATCCAGAGTTTGCAGTTTCGTCGATGTTATGGGGTCATTAGTCTGGAATCTTTACTAATAATAAAGCTGAAAGTCCCTCGGTCTGGATCTCTCTGTGCACCTCAAAGTGATTTTTCGAAAATTCGTATTTGTTCATTTTATGTTCCAATTTTAAGAAAATTTTACCGAGCAAATTATCACAACGTGGACGAATAAATTACGAAGTTATCATAACGTGGAACCTTAACATGGTAAGCAAATGAATATAGCAAATTGGCGAGAAATTCATCAGTCATTATTTGTAAATATAGAGGCGAACCAATTGACCTTTTAGTTTTCTACTACAGGCAAAGCCGTGCTTGTACCACTAGTAGTTAATAACCGAGATGGAGGCAGATGTCCTCTCCTTGTAGATGAGTTTACCTTTTAACTGGTAGTTAAATTTAATATAGAACACCAGAATTGGTCCGTAAGCAATGGTATGGCTAATCTTATTAAAGAAGGATTCCCGCGCAAACAGTAGTACACTACGGTATTGGTGATTAAATGAAAGATTATCTTTGGTGTGCTAAAATAATTTTAGCCACCAGTAGTTTTAGCTACAATGAAGAGACAGCTGCCCCCACTACGGTTATTGACTATTCCAGAGTGACCATAGGACTAGACTGCAGGCCATAAATAAGGCCATGTTTTTGAAACCATAAACAAGGACTAGACTGCAGGCTCTAGATGTCATTACCGGAGCAACGAATTATTTTACTTGTTTGGATCAATTCGTTTCATTGCTTTTTTTTCCGTTTTCTGAGCAAAAAAAAAAAAACACATTTAAACAAGAAGTGATAAATTGCAAACTTTGATGTTACATGTTCTGTTTGTTTGTTTTTTTTAAATTGTCGGTTTCAGTTTCGATTAATAGCATCAAAAACATTAGAAATAAATTTTAAAAGTCCCCCAAATAAAGTAATCTAGACGTCATTTATAAATCTAACGTGAATCAAGTTTACGCAGAGACTCCACCTGAATCACAAGTTACAAGAAACTTCCTTAATGTCCTTAATGAGTGTAAGATTTCGAGAAAATTACACTCATGATTAATGCATAGAAAGTGAAATAACCATAAATGTGTGTAAGGTTATATTTCACTTTCAAAGATAACACTTTTAAGGATAATGTCCTTGTCTTTAACAGTGGCTGTGATATCCAAATTCAGCCTCAAGCGTTCTATTCTTTGATAAATCATAGTCTTTATTTCAATTTACCTTCGGGGCAGTTCTTTGTCAAAAGTGTATTCCGTTCTTTTGATGTCAGCAGATATCTTTTGTTACTGGAATAAATCATGGGGTTATGTTAAAACTTTGTTTCTTGATAACGTTTTAAATTTGAATGATAATGGTGGTGTTGAAATTATAGTTAACGCTACTTTTAATATTGTTTTTTTAATTGTTAAAAGTGTTCCCTGTGTAAAGACTTTAAAAAAAAAATAGGTGTACTGCTGACATTGAGTTAGGGTTGTGCCTACCTCAAAGCTAATCGCATTTATTTCTGAAATATTTATGAGTCTTTTAGAGTTGATTATAAGAGTAAACGGTGTAAATATAGGCACAATCTTTTGTTTTCCATTTAAAGTTACTTTCAGTTCAAACATTTCTATAGGTTCTTTTTTTTCATTAACAAATATAACAGGTACCTAAACGCGAGAAGACAAAACAATGATTAATTTCAATAATTTCTTTTTAAAAACAAAGATTTAAAAAAAACTATTGAAAAAGTCTCAGAAAAAAATGGGGTGTAAATATGGGCCCTCTTGGAAAAAAGTCACCGATAATAGTTATAAAGCATGATAAAACTACACTAAATGGTGGAGAATTTATTTATAACAAGACTTTTTATTACCAAAATTAAATGTAATATATATATATATATATATATATATATATATATATATATATATATATATATATATATATATATATATATATATATATATATATATATATATATATATATATATTTGTAGAAATCGTAAACATAACTGGTTCTTTCAACGTTCACATTTCTTACATAACACTTTTCACCCACACCTCTCCCCCAATGTCTACAGATAACTTTCAATAACAAAAGATACTAGTTGCATCGCCTGAGAAATGTGCTTTTCGTTCATGAAAATTAGGAGGTGTAATTTTTGGCAGTTTTTAAATGATGTCTCATATTTTCATCAAATACGCATAATAAAAATTACCACTATCGCGTTAAACTATTTCACTTTGTCCCTCATTCCCTAACATCAAACACACCTCACTCAAAGGAAATCCATATGACTAATTCCTCCTTTCAGAATAAATTTCCATCGCAACTAATTACAATCTAAATATGAAGTCCTTTTCCTTTTGTGAAAAGAGTGGGGAAAGGAAATCACAATTTACTTTTACAACCGTAGATGAAGAAACGACAAAAATCCATTTTACTTTTGGGAGTTTTTTAAATCATAAGCTACAATTATAACATTTTGTTTATAGTTTTGACTGTATTGAATTGCATTTGGCATTCTTCTTATAAACTATCCATAGCAAGGTGTTTTCAAGGGCAAGAAACTATTTATCAAAATGGTAATAATGACAGATGTGTTCATAATGTGAACGGTATTGAGTTGAAATTGGCATTCTTCTTAAACTATCTACAGTGAGGAGTTTTTAAGGACAAGATAACTTTTTGTTAAATTGATAAATTACATGAGCTTGAATCATAAGAAAAGATAGAAACAACATAAAGCCGAAAGAAAGCTTTGTATTACGAAGGTCTGTAAAATGTAAAGCCAATTTGCTTTTTTATACCTTTGTAAACTTTTCCCATATTTAATGTTGAATTCATAAAGAAAACGCATGTTTACGAATTTTTCAACTTGAATGAAATCAATACCTTCACTTCGGAGGATTAAAAAAAAAACTTATTTTTAAGCTTAGAAAATAAAAATTGTATGATACCTTTCAAATTAGATCTTTAGCAAAACAAATGATGTTCCCAAATTGAAATATTTGCATGCGATTTTTATATGAATTTTCATATGGTTCAGGAAAAAATGTCTGCCTGAGATGTTTTCTTGTAAGTGGAGGCTCAAAAATGCACCTTTCGGAGCTAACCAGTTACTGCAGTACCTAGAATAATGATTAATTTATACAATTATTATTATTGTTGTTGAACATCTCTCTTCTCTTCGTTCTGAATAAGACTAGAAATTCGCAAAGATCCTCCAATTCCACCAGTTCAATAAACCACGTTCCAATTTGTGCCTCTCTAATTTCCAGTTCTTAAAGCGACAGCTAATTAGGAGACCAATTGTCGCAAAAGTCACGGATCCGTTTTGCAGTGTTCCATTAACTTGCAACAACTGCCAAATGACCGCTTACTCAAGGAGACAGATATTGTATTCTTTTTCAATTACGAAACAGGTGACTACGGCAATTTGAACCGAGATGTCAAAATAATTAGGACACTTATTGCTACAGAACTCATAAGCAATTAGTTAAAAGTGTTAAAAGGAAGATAAAGCTATTTCTCGACTATTTGAAGAATATATACAGCCATTGAGGGTACATAAAATATAAGAAACAAATAAGTATACTTTAAAATATAAATGAAAAATAATAAAATGCCGACTTTATAAAATAATAATTTGCACATTAAAGTATGACAAATAAAATAAATTATCCTCGCAGTTCTTTGAATTTAAACGTAAAGGACTCCGAATTTCGAAACCAAAATTTGAGTGTATATTCAGAATCTGAAAAATATTTTCCATTTTTTGAAGCCAAAAAATAGTTTTTTGCATTGTCATTAGCATTAAAAACAATTTGAATTGTTTAAAAAAAATATCCTTAACGTAGCTAAATCAAAAAAAAAAAAAAAAAAACCTGTTGTACTCATGTTCATCATCAAGAACTATTTCCAATGAAGTTTGCTTGAAGCAAATTCGCCTTTAAGTTCAGGATTCATATTGACTTTTAGTTTCCTCGTAGAAGCTAATGTTAAGGTTTTTTGAACTTTTCAAACCTGAAAGAAAATTTGTTCACATCTAAAAGACCTTTCATATCCTACTTGATCTTGATCGAGAGCTTTTTCCAACATAGTTTGTTTGAAGCATGTCCTTCTTTAAGTTAACGATTTTTATAAGCCTTAGATTTGCCCGCATTCGCTAAATGTTACGTTTTTTTTACTGTTCAGAATTGAACAGAAAATTTTTAATTTAAAAATTTATTTTCCTTAGAAGTTCTTCATCAAGAGAGTTTTTCAAAAAAAAAAAATGTTTTAAAGCAAATTTGAATTTTTAGTTCAGGGTTAATATTTGCCTTAAATTTTCTCGTAAGTGCTAATGTTAAGCTTTTTTGAGCTATTCAAAATTGAGCAAACAATTTTTCAAATTAAAAAGGGAAATCTGAAAATGATGTGCTCTCTACGAGTTCTTTCGATTAAAAATATTTTTGTTCGAAGCGGACAAAAAACCCCCTCAAAAGTTATTAGGAGGGGGAAGGGGAAGCAGACTGACAGACTTACATTTTCCTGTCTTAAAACCCTACTTTCCAATCGTTATTTTTTCGATATTTATTTATTTTATTTAGTTTTAACTTTAAAAAAAAAATGTTTTAGCGATATTTTCACGGTGCATTAAACCTTCTTTCATGCTTTTGTCTACTTTCCTTTACTTTTAAGGGAAAGTAGGCTAAGAACGACAGGTTTCAGCTTTGCATTTTGCTATATACAGGAACACTTTTTCCTATAATTCTTGCTAAGATAAGTTCAATCTATTGAAAACACATTTAATATTTCGATTTTTTTTTTAAATTTTAACTCTTTTTTTTCTATTTCAGGTCCTGATTTCTGGGGTTTGTTGAATCCAGAATGGAATCTATGTAGCAAAGGACATAGACAATCTCCAGTCGATGTGGATCCAAGTAAACTACTTTACGATCCCTTTTTACGGAAAATTCACGTGGATAAACATAGGGTAAGTTTTCTTAATCTGTTTTCAGACAAAAATTAATCATAATACATGCTAACTAATACGAGGACGGAATAAAAAAAAACACAGGATTCGATTTTTTATTTATTGCATCAACCAAATATATATATATAATATATAATATATATACGCAAGGAAATCATTTTCTAAATACAGCAGTGAACAAAAAAAATGCACATCATTTTATCAAATTTCTCGAGAAATGACAAACTAATTGTTCTGTAACTTCTGTCACGTAAAAAGTAGGCTACCAGCGACAAATTTCAGAAATTTAAAACTTTTTTGACGCCATCCTTCATTGTAAATGGCTGACAATAAGCTGTAAATTTCACCAATGAATTTGCTTACAATAATTTTAGATTTCCGTGAACGTATCACTTATATTCAAGAAGATACGCGCATTTCTTTCAAAGCTATCAATTTTGTTCATAGGCTTTTTGGATTCACAAAAAGATCCTTATATACTAAAATTTGAAACAAAAATGTTGAAAATTTGTTGAAATATGAACATTTAAAGTAGTTTTTCTCACTGCACATGTGCGAAAGATTGCAATTTGTATTTTTTAAAAATATGTTGCCATATGAGGCAGTGAGAAGCAAAGGGATGTAAATGGACATTTTCAAGTTTGGAGTAAGACACTATATAGTGTCTTATAAGGATAACGTTCTAGGTAGGCTTTCATTGATTTTTTTTCCTAAATCAAACTGTACAGCAGCACCTACCAGATCTACTAGTACAATCTCCTGCCGCAAGACAGAAGAGGGGTTTACCTACCATTTGTGCTAATTATTTCCAAATTTTTAATTTTGCCACTTACATCCCTTTGCTTCTTATTGACTCATATGATAGATTGATTGAATGAGCTTCACTTCAATTATTTCTTTTAGATGAAACTTGAGAGATTGTTCGTAAATTAGCAACACTTGCGTACCGTCGCACAGTATAATTCATGATGAAAATATTATTTGTGAACGATCTCTTACGATTCATCGCTTATCCGAGAATAGTTGAAATGCGGCTCATCAAATCATCGATACCTTCTAAACGTCTACGATATGCCACCGGAATATTTTCTTAAGTTGCAAATTTATTTGATTACAAAATTTTGAAAATTATACATTGCTATTTTTCGTGCTCGTGAAGAGTGATAATTTAACTGCTTTAAATGTTCATATTTCACCATTCATTTCGTGTATCCTTGTGGATTTTTACCTCTTTGAAAACGTCATTCATTCTAATTGTCATAATTAACGGACGCCTTTTTGGCGTCATTCATTTCAATGGTCATTGTTAACAGACCTCTGCTTAGACGTCCTTCATTTTATGTGCCTTTTTATGCCGTTGGACCTCTCTTGAACGATGATATACGTCAATAGATTAATCATTGCAAGAGCTTTAAATACACATTAACAAGTTTCCAAAAATGTACTTAATTTTGTGTTGATGTGTTTTTAGTGTATTTTTGCGGATAAAAGATTCCATTGCTGTTTTAAAATAATATTTCTTCAAGTCTTAGTTTTAAAATATGTTCTTATATTGCCCATCCTTCTTGTACACGGTCTGCCTCTTCTTTTCTTTCCCTCTCTTTATTAAATGGTAATTTTCTACCCTTGGACTTCATGCCTGTACAGACGTCCCTCGTATAACACGGCACTTCTGCAACACGGTTTCGTTTTTTCACGGTATCCAATTTGCGATTTTTATAATACGGTTTTGATATTACACAGTACAAAATTTTTATTCATAACTACACGGTTTTGATGTAACACGAATTTCAAAAGAAAGAATTCAGCTTTTGTTCAATACACTGTTTAAAAATGTATGATAACAACTGCAATAAGTGTTTACTTTGTATTTATGAAACTTTTACGAAAAATTGTCTGCCTTGGGCTCAAAAATTTGGTTTCCCCGCATAACACTAACTTTTTACTTTTAAATACATACTTGATTTTTGCCATCAGTTCTAAAAGCAAAAAGATGAATATTATTTTGTTTCCAATGCATTGTAAGAAGATAAGATTAGGATTAAACATACGCTAAATTTGGCAAACGATAAATAAAAAATGTAGTCGAAATAAAATATGAAATAAAATAGAATGATTCTATTTATTTTATTTGCTACTCCAATAAACTATAGGGGGCGCTGCAGCCACCATCTAATAGCGGATGAAAAAGGTAAAACAAACGCATGCGTAACTTATAACTTGCTTTGACGCTTACTGAATGGCAGTAATTTTCATCGTGTTTGCGGGAAGTTTTCTTTTCCATTCTTCTGAAGTTAAATAGTCTGAAGCCTGTAATTTACCGCAAAGAAAACAAGTGGAATGAAATGTTTTACCTTTTTCGGTAGCATTGTTAATCACCGCAAGGTAGCGTATTCGAGCTCTGGAGTTGTGAATTTTATTTATTTATTTATTTATTTATTTTGTTGCTCAGACGAACTAAATTGCTACAGAAAAAATCAGATTTTTTTCTTATGGAATGCGTTTTGTTCTTAGTGCAGAAAGAAAAGCGGATTAGGTTTCTTCTTGTTGTGCATAACAGTTTTAATTTAAGGTATGTAAAATGGTTGAGTTTTTTTCTTTATAACAACTCTTATTTTTAAATCAGTGGGTATTTGTATGTTCTGGTTGCCCGTTGCGGTTATATGCTCCATTGAACCAAAATTTCAGCTATTATAAAATTTGCTCTTTATGTATTGGTTTCGGTGTAACACGGTACACATTCCTTGATTTACATTATTTCAAGGTCTTGTAAAACACGGTTTCGATATAACACGGTTGACATTGATATGATTTATGATATGTACATGATTAATTAGGTTAAAAAATGAGTAAAGAAACCATTTTTTAAAAAAAGCCTCGTATTACACGGGTTCGATACTACACGGAACGAATTAACAGGGTTATACTAGGGATAACTGTAAATATGGCCAAAATCATCTCAACTGAGAAGTTGTAATTACTTGAACTACATTAGATTATCTAAATTTCTGTTGCATACCTTTTGGCGTCTAATGGATGTAGACAAGATGGTCTGGCTCAAACAGCTTTAGGCAGGATTCGGCTTCAGTTCCTATGAAGGAGGAGAATGTTTTTGTAATTTCTGTGCCTCGAAGTTATGTTATCATTACTTTGCCGGAGGGCATAAAAACGTTTGTCTGGTACATAGTAATGTCTCACACTCTACTGACACTGTTAAATAACTATAAAGATTTTAAAAATATAATTACTTTGTTATGGTTCAACGCGGAATAAGAATATGCACAAATAGTGTAAAAATCTAAAATTCGCTCATTTTGGATTTACGTTAGTCCGGCTCAAAGGTACAAATTTGTACTTCATTCATTTATTACCCATTTATTTATTTATTTAGTACAATCATATTGATGATAGTTTTTTAAAAAAACGTGCTCTAGGATAAAAAGCTGAGCTCATCTTAAGCTTCTGATTATTTTCTTCCACGAAATACAAATATTTCTGCAGTGCATTTTAAAAGAAAGCGATTATTCTAAATTCTCCACACTCTTTCAAAAAGAAAACAAGTTAAAAGTTAATATTTCAATTCCTTAGAAAAGAAATGTATTGAAAAACGAAATAAAGAGTAATAGCCAAGGGACCTAAATTAAAGCGGATAAGGAGATCTTAACATGAAAGAAAAGATATCGAGTAATCTGGTAGATTGAAATCTAATCATTTGTTTCGATAGATGCAGGTAAATTATCTTTCGATTTTCTGCGTTTTCTTTTGCATCTGGGGAAATTCCCTTCGATAGGAAAATATATCGGGCCGATATCCTATCATACGTTGCTCCTTGACGTGACGGATGGCGTATATTTACTTTCCCCAATGGGATAACGTGGAAACTATCGAGTAGTCTAACCCATTTTGTAGCAGAAGGAGTTTGAGATATAATCTCTTCCAACTTGTAAGCCAATAATGGTTTTCGCTGAAATTTCCTAACCCTCTGATTTGTGGAATGAGTCACCGTTTGCAACATGATTCGTATTATATGAGGGGATTATTCTCAAAATTATTATTCGAAGTTAAAAATGCATAGTCTTTCATACGTGGGTCATTATACAAAAAACGTAGGTTTTTGAAGTTGGAATTCATTTTAAAAAAATCTTTTTTTTAAAAAAGTTACTTTATATTATTCCTTTTAGGCACCTTTTTACTCTCACATAGTTACATTCTTTATTGGTCATTTTGTAACTTTCTTTTATAATTAAAATTTTGGATGTGAACGGAGGGTAACGGATAGTAGATATATATTTTAAATGTTGTTTTTAAACTTTTCATTTAAATAAACATTGCATCTTGTATGAAGAACACGATTTGAACTGATTAAAATGTGCACTTCTTTCTTAAAATAGATTTTTAAAGAAAGTTGTACGCTCCATTCCAACTTATATATCCTCCATTACATCTATACTGTAACGGAGGATACAGAAACGGAGGACACAAATAATTATGTTTTGCTATGATCATTGTGTTGATTTAGGGTTAACGCAACATGTTATTTAGAATTTACTTTAAAAAAAGGTGATTCAATTTTGACTTTTTTTTTTTGGTACACAAACAATTCTTTCCTTTTTAACTCAAGAACAGAGGATACACAAAGTTAAGGACCCATTTGACTTCAGAGAATAATGCTGAAATTCTTTCACACTAAGTTCTTTAGCTTCACTATGAAGACCCAGAGTAAAAAAGGGCTAACTTGTTATTCTAAACCTCTGTAATGAGCTGCTAGTACTGCCGTATGTAGGAAATTCTATTACTTAATTAAATCCTAAACGGAGGATACAAGAAATACTGTGACAGTGATTCAAAACATAATGAATGCTACATATTTTTTTTTATTTTGCAACATAATTCTTTTAACCTATTTAAAAAACATCAAATGATTTTAATTTCACTATTAAATCTGTTATATTTTTTGTATTGAGTAAATAAATGAAAAAGTACGTGGGAAGAAATGTGTTGGGACATGTAACGAAGGCATACAAGTAAGCCCATCAGTGAAAAAAACATTTAAAAATTTTATCACATCATTAATTTGTATTGATCATTTTCAAAATTTATTATACTTTTCTAAATCTCATGAAAAAAAGTGCTTAAAAATAAATATTTTTGAAACTAACCACCCTGGACCTAAAAAAAAAGCGCGTTTTTTGTAGAATGACCCACGTATTCAATTTATGTATGAAGTTTCAACAAGTTATCTGAATTTTTTGAAAATACATTCACACCTGTTTTTCGGAAGTAGATAGGGACCACATAAAAAATCGCTTAAAAAATTGTTAAAAAACTTCACGAGTATCTTCAAAAAATTGTTTTCGCAATACAATTATTTTTTTATGCGGTGGATAGGGACCGCATAAAAAAAGTCTCACATAGAAAATAACTTGAAAACATACAAAATAATCTTTAAACAAAATAAAAATAAATGAAGTGATGATAATTTTTGCCGAGTAGTCGGATAAAATTTTCCAAAAATGTTAATTTTTGGGAGGTCACAGTGACTTCCCCTTGGGGTACATATGTCGTCACTTGAAGATACTACTTCGCACTAAGATAAATAAATACCTTTGTGCTGAATAGTAAAGTCAGACAAAACAACGTAAGTAGAAGCACAAATTTGTAAATTACAGCAGACACGTGTTTCGGCACGTGATGATTTTCATCTGCTGTCAAGTCTGTTAAGTCTATTCCTTCGAATGTTAAACGCTCTGTTGTTCCATCTATTGCTAATTGTGCTAGATTTTATGCTTTACCTAAGGTGCATAAAGCTGGTATTCCTTTCAGGCCGATTGTTTCCAATATTGGTACGGCTTCGTATAAACTTGCAAAATATTTAGTCTCTGTGTTTTCTCCCCTTAGGAGTCACAATTTATTTACTATTAAAAATTCTGTTGAGTTTGCTAAAAAAATTCATAGTTTCGTTCCAAGTAATTCTTTTATGGCTTCTTTTGATGTGAGGATTTAATTTTCCTTACCCGTACTTGTCTTAAGCAATGTTCTTTTGTTTTTAATGGGAAATTTTATATTATGTTAGATGGTCTGGCTATGGGTAACCCACTTAGCCCCATTCTTAGTGATATTTACATGCATTATTTTGAGGTTAAGCTGTTCCAAAAACTGCAGTTTCAATTTTATGTTCGGTATGTTGATGATTTTTCTGTTCTAATGAACCAGAATCAGTTTGAGAGTGATGAGGTTTTATCTATTTTAAACTCCATTGATCCTCATATTCAGTTTTCTTGTGAGAAAGAACGGAATAATTGCATTTCATTTCTTGATGTACTTGTTTCTCGTACTGAAATTGGTTTTGAAACTACTGTTTATCGCAAACCTTTTGCTGTTTCTTTACCTCCTCATAGACTATCGTCTCATCCTCCAAATCAAAAATATTCTGCTTTCAATTCTTTTGTTTATCGCGCAATTAATATTTGTTCTTCGTCGGAACTTCTTAAAGTGGAACTTAATTATTTTAAAGCTGTGGCAATTGATTGAGACTATCCGCCAACTTTGATTGATTCCATTTATAAAAAACTTTCAAATAAATCCCAAACTAATGTTCTTAACCGAACCTTCATCAGAAAGAATTTGGTTGTTTTGCCATTCTTTCCATCTGTAAGCTATCAGGTTGCTAAGATTCTAAAACGTTTCCAATTCCAGGTGGTGTTCTCTCCTATTAATAAACTTTCATTCTCTTCTCTTAAAGATCCTATTCACCCTCTTAATTGTTGTGGAATTTATAGAATTAATTGTAGTTGTAAACTTGCCTATATTGGACAGACTCGGCGTGCTTTAAAAATTCGCTTGAAAGAGCATCAAAATTATGTGAAAAAACAACAATTAAATAAGTCTAGTATTGCTCAACATTGTTGGGATTCGAATCACTCTTTTGATTTTAACTCTTATCAGATTATCCAAAAATGCCCCAATTCATCTGATCTTGACTTTTGGGAATCCTTTCATATTTTGAGGACCAGTTCTAACTTAGTTAACGATCTTAGTGCAGTTCCATATTTTTCTAACATTTGGCTCCCATATCTTTAATACTGTCCTTTCCCCATTCCCCCCCCCCTTTTTTCCCCATTCATTTTTATCTATCTTCCTTTGTTTATTTTTACCTTTTTGTCTTGATTGACACCCCCCCCCCCCTCAATTTTCTTCTATTTATCTTTATTTTTCCTTTTTGAATATTTTTTGTTTCGGTTTATTTTATTTCTTGGTTTTCCATTCTGCTTTTCCTTTCTTGCGGTTCAAGGTTACTGACAATTTCTTTTCTTTTTGTTTAAGCTTCGGCTTAATCTTTGTCCAATTGAATTCTTTCTTTCTGGGTTCGTACCTAGGAGAAAGCTCTTGGCCTTTGCTTGCATTCCTATTGGTTCCTGATCGGTTTATAACTTTGTCATTGGTGTTTGGCTAATCCGCTGTTTTTATCTTTTAAGCTGCATACTTATCTGCTCTTGGCTTTTGTCGGATGTCTTTTCATCCATAAGCTCATTATTTTTTGCATTGAAAAAGGCGTTCCCTGTAACGCCGAAACACGTGTCTGCTGTAATTTACAAATTTGTGCTTCTACTTACGTTGTTTTGTCTGACTTTACTTCGCACTAGTTTAAAAAAAATTGTCAGTTGAATTCCAATCTAATTGAAATTTTAATACACCGCACAAAAAAAATCGCATAAAAAAAGACCGTATAAAAACAGGTTTGGGTGTATATTAACTATTTTATTTTTGATCAATAACTGGAAAGTAAGAAAATCTTGAGACAAATGGTGTTAGACGGTTAAAGAATAGAAAGTTCTACCGGGGTGTATGCAAACCGTTGAGACCAATCATAATAACATATTTGAGTAACACAACTGACTAGACGCGTTTTTGTTTCGAAAAATTCTAACTTTCATGCAATGATATTGCATTTTATTCGTTATTGCTCCTTTCACGGGTGTGCCTTTTAACGATGCGAATGGAAGTTTGTACTCAAATCCACTGAATTCATCAGAAATCCCTTTATAAACGTAATCTTTCCAAAAATAAACCTAAGTAAATAGTATAAAATCTTAATTTTCGCTCAAAACGATATATTTTTTAAATAATTCCGTATTTATGAAGTTAAAGTTAAGAAGGTTTGACGTACCCCCGAAAACAATAATATTAATAACCAGTGGCGTCACGGGGGGGACGGGGGGTCCGCCCCGGGTGTCACCCGTCTAGGGAGTGACAACCTGAGAGAAATTGCAAGTTTTCGAAAAATATGAAACTAAAATGCATTTTTAAGACTAAAAATTTAAAAAATTTCCGGGGATAAATTCCAAGACCGCCATTTTTATTTGTTTTTTGTACATTAGCTCATGTAAAATTTCGTTATAACACAAATAAAGTTGTTACTAAAAATTGCATGAATCTCATGTTTACATAATTTCTTTTTCTTTGCGCCAATGAGGGGGGGGGAGACACCACAAATTACCGCGCCGAAAGGCACCCATACCAGGTACCCCTTTGTAGTAACAACTATGAAAAATAACATACAGGATCAGCGTAAAAAAATTTCCGGTTTTAAAAATATTTTTCATAAACTGTTACACTTGCCACTATAAATAATACGTAAAAATAAAGATTAACTAAAAACAAAGATAGTTTTTTCTGAACGTACATAACTCATTAAACTTGCGCGTTCCACGCTAGCGCAGCCAGAAATTCTTTCTGGGTATATATATATAAAGGGTGTCTCAAAATTAACGCAAGATTTTAATTTGCCACCATTTTTTCCATAAATTGTTGGCAGCCATGAAAAAAGAACAATTTGACAGTTGAGAGTTTAGGGTTAGTAAAAATGGGGTGTTATTGGACCATACAGCTAGAGAGAGTGAAACATTTCAATTACTGCATAAGGCATTTCCTGGTCGTGTACTCTCTCATTTCGGTGATCAGAATTGGCCCCCTAGATCGTGTGATTTAACATTTTTAAATTTCTTCTTATGGGGTTATTTGAATTCAAAGGTCTATGTCAACAAGCCCACAACCACCCGTGCATTAACGTGTTGCGATACCGAGCGTCAATAACAGTAACTGCTTGACCAACCTCAACTTTGATTATTTTTGAAACAATTGTTCAATAATGAAAGCGCGTTAGTGTATCGTATAACGCTCCATTTTTGATTACCCTAAACTCTCAGCTGTCAAATTGTTCTTTTTTCAGGGTTGCCAACCATTTATTGCAAAAATGGTGGCAAATTCAAATCTTGCGTTAATTTTGGGACACCCTTTATATATATATATATATATATATATATATATATATATATATATATATATATATATATATATATATATATATATATATATATATATATTGTCACAACTGTCCTTACACGTGTATTAACTACTGTAAAATGATCGGCAACAATGCTAAAACCAAGATCTCTGGGGGATGTTTCACACCCTCCTACAATTCCCTGCCCCACTGACGTTCGGCAACGCTAGATTGGCGGTGCAGGTGCTGACGATTTACCCTTTATGCGTTAGCCAGCCATATCCTCAAACCTTATCCTATGTGATTTTTTATTGGGTTTCGTCAAAGACAGTGTTTATACACCAAATTGCCGCCAACATTGCAAGAACTGAAAGATCGCATACGTGTAGCATTATGAAAATTGACAGTAAAACACTCCCAAAATGTAGATTAGATGTGTGTCACGTTACGAAAATTGACAGGAAAACACTCCCAAAATGTAGGTTAGATGTGTGTCACGTTACGAAAGGCGCACACATCGAACATTTGCGAGAGAGAAGAAACTTGGACAGTTTATATTTTTTTTATGTAATAGAAAATTAAAAGGTCTTTTGATTCGCCTGTATATTTACAAATAATGTGTGGTGAATTTCCTAACCAATTGGCTTGTGCCCATGTTACGGTTTCACGTTATGATAATTTCGTAATTTACTCCTCCTTCTTATGATAATTTTGTTCTTAAAATTGGAATAAAAAAAGAACCACATTGAATTTTCGAAAAATCGCTTCGAGGTGCACATCCTCATGCTACAAACTAACTTTGTGCCGAATTTCATAAAAATCGGCCGAACGGTCTAGGCGCTACACGCGTCACAGAGATCCAGAGAGAGAGATCCGGACAGAGAGGAATCCTGACAGACAAAGAGAGAGAAATCCAAACAAAGAGACTTTCAGCTTTATTGTTAGTAAAGATTTATAGTGAGGAGTGTAATAGTTATGTAATATAAATTTCAAAACCGCGATATTCTTTTATGCTGATACACAGCGAAATATATCAAGCAATTACAAGGCAATAAAAGTTATGTTACAATGAAAACTTAAAGCATGAATAACAAAAACTACGATGATGCGAATAATAATTTTTGTTTATGCCAAGCTCGAAAACAAAAATCCCCAAGCTAAAGTGTGCCCCTATTCGACCCTCTTATAAATATATGCTCTGAAACTTATTCGAAGTCAAATAATATTCCAGAATTTCATATTTTCTAATCTAATAGAAATAAAAAATAATAGAGCCAAAGATTTTCAATCAGAATCGTTGAATTTTGCAATTCAATCAATAAGCGGCAGATTTAGTTTATAAATTTCTGACGTACGATCGAAAAAAATAAATACTATCTGCAAAATACTCAATCACATATATTAAATTTGTTCCAATAAATAAAGCGACTAAATGAAACCGAAGGAAGTTTTTTGCACATAACACCTTACACAGTTCAAAAGTTTTATTTCATTTTTTTTTTTTCATTATCAGGGCAAAATCTCGTGTAAAAAAGAAAAGCTTTGTAATTAATCCCGCTTGAGCTCAAAAGCATCTGCAAATCCTCGAAAAAAGGGCAGAAACGACAACCAGCGAATTTATATCCTCCCGAGTTTAGGGTTCTTTTTTATTACATGAATTGGTAAGTGAGATTATTTTATAATTAGTTTTTGCTAAATAACAGGATTTCGTTTGACCTTATTTCCAGATAAAGAAAACGGTTTATTTCCTTCTCAGAATAAAAACTCATTTATTTGGATTCCAATTTTCCCAATTTGCATACGATCAATATGAAAATGTTTGGAATTTCGATTTTTTTTTAATTTCGGTTTTTTATTTTCAGATATTTGCTCAAATATTTCTCTAATTCGCTAAGTTCAAAACTTTTTTATGTAATCCGTTTTTCCCCAGACACATATGTACTCTAATATTTCTGTTTTTCTTTTGTTTTATCGATTTTATTTTCAGGAAAGGTTATCTCGGTTAGGTCGTGTTAAATTTGTGACTAAATTCGCATATTTCCTACATGTTTTGTATTTTCTTTACAAATAATCATTGATATTTTTTCTCTATATAAATATAACATGCAGAAACGATTCTCAAATTTATAATTTTGTTTTTTTATTACAATCGAGCAATCCGGAGCTGTTCCTTGTTCTCAATTTAAAGAATTGGCCTTACTGTAATGTCGATTTATGCGCTACTTGAAACATTGTAGATTAAAAATTAACTTTATTGGCCTTGGAAGGCTGAAGACTCCCAACTGGCTTGGGTCACTTATGTAAACTGTATTGGGTCACATAATTGCTACTCCCAAATCGATTGGGCCATTGTGTACGTATATTGTGTTGCACCCCATAAGCTTTTGTTATGACTGGCATCTTAATGAAAAATGCTTATTTTTGGTGATCTACTTAACATGCAAAATAATTGTCAGAAGTTCAAGAAAACCTACAGAAACTTTCACCTTCAAAAAAGCTCAATTTATTTGGGACATTTTAAACCTATATTTTAATAAAAATTTTGAGAATAAAAACCTGAAGGTTTTCTTCAAAGTATTCTACAGAAAATTTTGAGACCTTGAGTCTCTGTCATCTGCAGAAAATCTCAAGTTATTTGGAATACTTTAAGCCTATATTTTAAGACAATTTTGCGAAAAATACCTGAAGATTTTCTTAAGAACATTCTTCAGAAAATCTACAGATTCTAAGTCTGTAGATTTTCTTCAAATATAGGCTTAAGAGATGTTCCAAATAACTTGAGAATTTCTGAACTTTTTTTTTTTGAAGAAATTTTTAAGATCTTTTCTAGTGGGGTACAGCAATATAAATAGCAATCAACAACTTTTTGATGCACGAAATTAGCAGAAACGCGTTTCGGGGTTACAGGAAATTCTTTTTTTCAATGCTTAATAGTGCGTTTTTACTTGTAAAGACACCTGGTCTTTTACTGGATGTCTTTATCTACTGCAATACGAAAGATCCATACATCGAACATTTCGAAGAAAAAATAATTGTACAGACTCTTTCTCAAGTAAAATCAGCGCTGTTGCTGTATTGCTAATATATTTGCTGTTGAGGCTTCCAAACCCCGGAGGGAATTTTTAGATGTTTGTGTAATAATAGAGATAGGTTAGGATGTCGTGAAAAATTTAATTCTATAAAGGGTGCAGCGAGTACAAAAAGTTGGAGAACCCTCGGGCTAGGTTATTATTAAACTTGTTTACCATAGATGACTCAACTATGCAGCATTATCTTGAGTAAAACCATGTTTTCTTGCATTAAGAAATTCTTTAGAGTGGAAAAGGTAATGTACACTTTTTTATTGCTAAACTGAAATTTTCGCAAATCTTTTGCTTCTGAATTTGGCACTTTGATTTTATCTTTCAAAATAAGCAGGCAATGAAATCGCTTACAGTTTGTTTGTATGACATTCTTTTGTGACCTTCGCTTCCCCCCTCAATCCATAGTCTTCCCCTTCTTATGCCTGAAATTTAAAAAAAAAAAAACTTGTACTGTACCTGTATATCACGTTACAACTAACTTCAAGCGATTGCAAATTGCGTTTTTTGCAACGGAAATTTCGTTGCAATAGAATTCAAGCATTGTAATGGAAATCAAATCGGGACTGAAAATTTATATCGTTGAATTGGATATTTCGCTGTATTGGTTTTTGCTAAAACGGATTTCAATTTTTAAAAAATTATTTTTTTTCCTGACTTTCCGAAAAGGATTCGTATTTTAAGGTTTCATGTTTGCTGCAAAGGTTTTCCTCTTTTTATCTTCCTTTATATTTTTTTCTTGTCTCTACTTACCAGTTGAAGACATTAGGAACACTTTTTTGGAAACTTGCACCTGAATCAGTTTTATTTATAATCTCCATGTCCATGAGTTAAACATAACTTCCTTTCTAATGCGAATACTCAAAAGTGCATTTATGCATAGGATTACATTGAATTAGCATTTCACTATCTAAACATTAAAGCTGGCTTTAAAACTGATTAAAGTTAAACAAACTAAGCAACTGTCTTCGCACTTAAAAAGAAAATCAACCAATCCGAAGCTAACCACTTCTTAAAGCAAAAATATTTCCTACCCAGAAATTTGCAAAAAAAAAACAGCCTTTACGTTGCAAAATACGATATGGTAAAAATAACTTACGAAAAATGCGCAGATTTTTCCCCCAGTGGAAATGGTGTTGAACGAAGAAAAGTTAAATCTACTTCGAGATCTAAATCTAAATAAATGTTTATTTAAAAGGCAAAAAAGTTTCCCCTCCACAAACGTTGGAAGATGATATGATTTTGATAGTTCGATTTTCTGTGCCGAACATGAATATTTCGTTTTAAAAGCCTCCCCTCTTTTTTCGAGTTCTTTAAAATGAGTTTTGAGATTAAGTTTGTACCATTAGTCCCTTATGTCTCCTCCAGAAATAAAAAAAAGTGTTCCATTTCCCTCTGATGGTCTTGCTTTTGCATTTAAGAATGGTAAATAGCGTTTGCATAAATTTTATGCAAGTTGAGTACTAGAATTCAGGTGCTTTTTTATAGCGCATAAATCATGACAAAAATGCGTTTTTTCTTCAAGGTAGTGTGCTGCAAAATCTTGTGAAATTTAGTTTACTTTAACGGTTGTTTTCTGAATGTATAACACAGGTTAACATGGATTTTGGTGCTGGGGTTTTGGAACTGATTTTGTATGAATTTGGTACCCTGAGTTCAAATATGACATCAGTTTTTTGCCCAGAAGCTCAAACTTTGGAGATATAACATTTAAATATACATAAGTTTTGGTCCTTTAATTTTTTTTAATATATATGAATGACATGTCATACATAAAATTATACGGTACAATTACTTTATATGCAGATGATACAGCATTAACATTTTGTGCAAGGACCATTGATGACATAAAGAACCGAATAGAACATGATTTAGCTGCTATAAATAAATGGTTAACTGACAATATGTTATCTCTTAATATAAATAAAACAAAATATATAAAGTTTGATTTAAAAAAGAGAGAAATGAATAAAATTGATTTAGGCATAAAATATCACGAACCAACATGTGATTGCGTAAATAACTGTAACTGCCGTACCATAGAAAGAGTCGAAAATATGAATTATTTGGGCATAACTTTTAGTAAAAATTTAAAATGGATATGCTACACTGATAAACTTGTGAAGAAATAAAGAGGAAGAATACATTGGCTTTATCTATTGAGAAATATAGTTGGGAAAAAGTTTCTTAGATGTTTATTTTATACCTGGATAAACTCTACAATTACGTATGGTATTTGTGCATGGGAAGGTGATTATGAAACAAATCTTACTAATTTAAATAGAACTTATGCTAAAATTTTGAAAATAATTTATGGATCTGAACAAAAATTTAATAAAAACGATATCATTTTACAAGAATTAAAGAAAATCTATAATATCAGAGAAATAAATGCACAGAGAACATTGTATTTTTTACATAACAACGATATCTGGTTTGAAATTAATGAAAAACAATATACTACTCGAATTTCAGGTAAACAATATAAAGTTATTAAACCAAATAAAGCGATTATTAAAAAGCAATTTTTTTTCTTGGCACCACGGCTGTTTAATGAACTAACGGAAGATGTTAGGAATGAGAAGGACTTCAAAAAATATAAACAAGGGGTCAATGAATATATACAAAATTACGACATTCTATCAATAATTAACTTTTAGCTGATAAAATATATTGACTTGCCAACTGGGGGGGGGGGGGATTTTGTGTTGTATTTTTTTATAATATAAAATGTTTCAATGCGAGTTATTGTGTTTTTTTTCTGGAGTCAAACAGTCGAATTATTGTTCTGTGTGAAATATTTATTACTTGTGTAAAATTAATTTGTTAATATTATATTGTTTAATACATATCTGTGTTTTGACTCCAAATTAAACCGATAAATAACACTGCGGACAGTGCCTTTGGCGCTCTTTAGTGTTGAATTTACTACTAACTCATGTTGAACTATAATCAAGAATTTCTTAATGTTTTGTTATTGACATTTGTAATTTATGATTTATAATTCACGTTGTATGTTTTAACTTTATTTGATTTTTATTTTACTTACTGTTTGTTATGCATGTGTGTTTTTTGTTAATAATTATTTTCTTACCTTATCAAACGGGTTTAAGTTGCATCTGTAAATCAAATAAAACACAAAACACGGATTTTTTATTTCTATCGTATTGTACAAATAATAAGAGATTGATTAGCAAACAGTTCAATTAAGCTTTTGGACATGGGTCCCTAATTTTTAAAAGCCTCAAAATGACTAAAATTGTAGTAGTCTTACTTTAAAAGACTTTAGCTTAATTTTCTTCCATTTCCTTAAGTTTTCTCCTTTATTGTGTATTTTCTTTAAAGTATTTTTTTTCTACATACACTTACTTTTTTTTTAAAGATAAATATTTCTTCGGATAATATTTCTTAATATCATGTAAATTTCTTCCAAATGTATAATTTTTTACTCTTTGGAATTTCTTAAACATCTTTCTTTATTTTGTGCTTTTCTAAGGCATTTTTACCTTCTTATGTTGTAAATAACTAGTTTTTTTTTTAATTACATTTCCTTCTTTAAAGTTAATTTTAGCGATCAAGGCTAATATTTTCTTAACATGTAGAGAAATACTAAAACTTTTAAATAGCAACTAATTCACCTGTTGTTTTTGTAATAAAAATATTCCTGGAACATGTTTTTATCTTTTATCAGTTCAAAGAAATCTTTGCTTCATACGCTGCTTGAGACTTCTGGCTCCTTTGATCAAGGAAATAGAATTTGGTAGATGAGCTTAGAGCAAAACATATTTTTTGAAAGAGCAACTGCTTTCGAATTCATGGATTTGTGACGCGAAGTAAATAGATTTCACTGAAAATATTCCAACTTGTCGAAATTCAGTATGTTTTTTGCGCAAGGCTGCATAATTCCCAGCGAGCATAGTGGCAGTTATGTTAAGTACTTTCAGGAAAATATGTCGAAATTTCGCTTCCTGGCCGTTGACATTCAATGTTTTTTTCTCATATTTTGTGCATTAAATTGATCCATGTGTACAATTGTTATGCATGGTACAAACATTATGTATGAGGCTTTTGCATTTGAATTGGCCTAATCAATGAACAATAGCTAAGAAGCGTTATTGCAGCACAAATTCTGCGATATATTGCTGGTAGGACCGGATTTGCATACCCACATACAAAACAGTGTTGAAGGGATATGTCACTGAGAGGCCCATGGCCCCAGAAATCAGAAATATTAGTTCGAAAAATAATAGACGACCTTTAATAGTTCAAAATATTTGTGAAGTTTTAATGAAAAAGTTGAAAAAAAATAAATAAAAGAGAAACTTAACATATTATATTTTTTAGCATTGGCGAATCTTAAATACAGATATAACTTACCTAAAACGCCAAAATATGCTAAATTTGTTTTGTTTTTTTTCTTGTTTAAGGAGAAACATATTTTGTGCACTGTCAAAAATGAAACGCTCAATTTTGACGATTCGGCAATCCTCGAGCACTATTTCGTTATTTTCGACGATCCTTTCGTCACCGAATCACGTGATATTTGACGAAACGAGAAATCTCAAATTTTTCACGAAATTATTTCGTCCCGATTTCGTCACATTGCCGTGCATTCTGGGAGTTTTCGTTTCAATCTTATACTTGCTCGTTAAATTATCTAACCTCAATTTATTCTAAAGGATTCATAAAAGAGGTTAGTATTTATTGAAATTTGTATGTGCAATGTGCCTTCTTTTGTGTATTGTTACATTTTTGTTTAGTGTTGTGTTTATAGTTGTATTTAAAACACATTAAAATTGAAAACGAACGGTTCGATTAGGTTTCGAATTCTGTGTGTGTTAACTTTGAGTCACCTCCACGTTAGGCTTAGCTAGCGTTGTTTTTTTTATTTGTAAAAGAAAATGTTGGTTCGTTGACATTTGTTTCCAAAAGCGTACTTCCTTTATTTTGTTACAAAAAATTACAAACATGACTAAAGAGTTTGTACGAATTTAAACTTACAAAAAAAAAAACCCTCCACCGTAGCTTAACTAAAACAGATGATAAATACAGCGTTTTTATACAAGGCATAGAACTTTGAAGCTTTTAATTTCAACATGGAATATATTACATGGTGTGTTTTCATTCTCCTCAATGAATTTTACAAAAATAATTCTGTTAAACGAAGTGTATTTTTTAGTTTAATAATTCAAATTTGTTTCATTCTGCATTTTTATTTTCTTAAACAAATACTATATACCAATCCCCCAATATGCTTACCAGCTTACCCAACGTTGTTTATATAATCTCTTTCCCTGCGGCAGATGTTTCTAGCAATAGGTGCTTGTGTTCATTATTTGTGCAGCCTTTTTTTTTTTTTTTTTACTTGCATAAAACATGAAGTAAAGTAAATATCAATTTGATGAAATCATTTTAAGATAGAGAAAATATTAATTTCCATAAAGAACTCTATCTTTGTGCTTGATATTTCGGCCGAATATTTTCAATGTTTTTTCAATTTTTCCGCAAATTAAAATAAATTATTGAAGTGAAGTTTTAATGTTTAACCTCGATTTAAAAAGAAAAAAAGAAAAGATCCTATAGCATGTTTGAAAATTGTAATAACAATAATAAGCATTTTTTGTTGTTTATTTTCCCACTTCATGCACTAAATTTATAAGTTTTTCTATGTCAATTTGTGTTACATGACTTGTCATAATTATGAATTTTTCCATTATACATAATTTCTACAGCTAAAATAAATGCAGCATTAATTTTATTGCCATATTTGCCGCCTCAAGATATTGTCAACAAAAAGTGAGAAATCCCGGTCTACATTAAATCAGACTAAGAAGCATTTTATAGATGAACTTCCAATAAATCCAAATCTTTTAGTTGGAGTTGTGATTTTGCTGGATATAAAGTAAAATGTCTGAAAATTTAACTGAACTTCAATTGAAAAATTGAAATGATAATGAAAATATATGAAAAATTAAAAGGATAATGAAAATATATGAAAAATTAAAAGGATAATGAAAATATATGAAAAATTAAAAGGATAATGAAAATATATGATAAGCTTTATATATGTAACAAGCTTAGCTCACCACATTAGTCCCTCTTTTCATTATATACCTTTGAAAAAAAATCCATTGATATCAGTCAATTAGTTCTCAAGACACAAACAAACAAGAAAGTGCACTTTGTTATTGGGTTTCCCCTATCTTTGGCAGCTCTTCTTCCTTGGCGTTTTTTTATTTACTGTGTGAAAATTGCATATTTTAAAAATCAAAAAATTAGTCAAAAATTAGTTAAAATTAGTTAAAAAGTGATACTCCCTTCGTCTCCGTCCCAAACTAGTAAGTAGAGTTACGTTTGAATATTTTTGTACTAGTGATTGATTCTGATGATTTTATGATTTTGTTCGAATATTTTTTAAAGATTTCAAGGTACCATACTATCAATTAACAACTTTACTTGGCAAGCATTCCCTCTTAAAATCATTACCAGCTGAGTTAAAAAAATCCGAAGTACACACGCCCTTAAGCTACGCCCCAATTTGTAAGTACTCTATCCCCAGTATAGCAGGAAAATCAGTTTTTTTTTTCTACTAAATCCCTATCCATCAGCTAGAAGGTAGCTTTATGTAATTACTAGTTATCTTATGAAATGGAGCATGGCTTCGAGTGTTGGAGCCCTGGGTTTTTGACTCTAATTTGATAGTGGTTTAAGAAGGTAAAGCTCGGTAAGTAAATGTTGTTTATTGATAACATAGCACAATAAAATCTCTGAAAAATGTGCAAATAAAATCATAATCACCAGTTTCAGTACTACTTAATTCATAAGTACTTTATTGGAACTAATTTAGGTAGGGGGGGGAGAGTACTTCAGAAAATATTCGTGAAGAAAACGGAACACGAAAATCGGAAAAAAACGGTGTATTTTGGCTATCGGTTAAAATAAAAAATAAATTTTAAAAAAATCACAGATCAACAATTTTCGCACTTTTGATTTTTTTATAACTCAAAAAAATGAAAATTCACGACTTGATGACTCGTTTAATGGCTAAATAATGCTGATTCTCGATAAATTGAAGAAACTCTAATTCTAGAATATTATTCAGAAATTAATTTCAAAAACTAATTGAGAGTCTAGCTGCCTAAATAAAAATTTTGTTCATCCGCTGTAAAAATAACTCATTCTTGCAATCTGCTTGAAAAAAAGCTGTCAGCATTGAAATAATCATATATTTTGAAAAATATGAAAATTAAATCAGAGGCTTTTCAAAGTCACAAGCGAATCGTAGCATTTTAACTTAAGAAAAAAAAAAAAACTCAGATTTTGAAAGAAATCGTGAAAACATGTTTTATTTCAAAAATAAACTGCTGAATTTAATCGTAAAACTTCCCTCGAAATAGAAAAAAGATCCATGTGCATGAGGGCATACACCCATGGACTTAAACCTTTACTTATTATGTATATATTCTCTTTTTAAAACTTTTTTAGGATGGATCCAATATCACGGAGATAATCGGAACAAGGACAGACGAAGACTTTTTCATAATTATAACAATATTCTAAATGTTCGTATATTATACATTGATTTCATGTTACACATGTTTGGAAATAAAAATAAAAACTTAGGGGTAAAAAGCAAAGATATATTTTTATAATTATTTAACAAACATTACACTAAATTAATTTTACCAAAAGATTTATTTCACATCTGCATTTTTTAAAGATTTATATTTTCAAAAACCTTTTGCAATTTTGGCAGAGAATTGCTTTCAAAGTATGAAGTATGAAATGCATGTAATAATAAAGTTCCTGTATTAAACATAAATTTGGCCATATAAACATTCTACATACAAGCAAAATTAATAAAACAAACAATTAATTGGAAAAAGAAAAAGGTAAGCTTTTTCTTAAGATTATCTAATTTTATTTTATGTATCTAATTTTAAAACAAATATGTACTAACTTAAAGTTGTCCATTTTATTGTACTTTTTCTTTGAGATTTGTGGTATAAGTTGGATAAAAATCTTTTTTTTTTCTGGAATTTTTTCATGCGATGCAATGAAGAAGAAACTTCTCAGCAATTTTCTTTCGAGCATGTATCGATCTAACTGTGCATAAAAGTAGCACATGATTTATTTTTCCAGAACCCAATGTCTGCTGAGGAAGTAGCACTTTTATATTCCCAGTAGGGGCAGGGCGATGTAGGAATTTCTACATCGTGATGCATCGCCATCCTTGCATCGCGGTGTAGCGATGTAGTTCAAACAGTTTGAAATATTCTTTCCCCTTTAGGGGCATTCCCTTCCCCAATTAGGGAAGTTTTTGCTTACAAAAATCCAGGCTTTTGTCAGATCTTTTTCTAATTTGGCACATAGGTTCTTTAATCACATGGGGTAGTACCCCATATGAATACTACCCCATGGGAAACTATCCTATGTGGATTTCCAGCATCAAAGGATATCTGGGCCGAATCTGGAAAAGATCCGACGAAAACTGGATTTTTATAAGGAAAACTCCTATGGCGTTTGCCACACATAGCGGGGTGAAAACTACACTTGAGAATTCCGAAACATTAAAAGACAAATGTTTCAAAGTTGGAACAGAACAGACAACCCCCCCCCCACATACACACACGTGGTTTCCCACTCCATAGCGGGACGAAAACGGGAATTCCCGAGCGTCAAAGGACATCTGTGACAATTTTGGGAAAGACATGATAAAACTGGTTTTTTGTAAGAAAACTCCTCATTTGGTGGTTGTCCCCCATAGCGGGGCGAAAACTACCCTATGAGAATTCCTGAGCATCAATGAACGAACCTCTATGCCAAATATAGGAAAGATTCGACAAAAACTGATTTTTTTTCAAGGAAGACCCCCATCGGGGTTGCCCCATCACCCATACATTGACGAAAGCTAACCTCCGTGAATTCCTGAGCATCAAAGAACCTCTATGGCAAATTTAGAAAAGATCGGACAAAACCTTTTTTTATATAAGGAGAACCCCCAATGCAGGGTTGCGGTTGCTCCCCCCTCCCCATCATGGAGGGTTGAAAACTACCATGTGTGAATTCCCGAGCATCAGAGGACCTCTGTTCCAAATTTGGAAAAGATATGATAAAAACTTTTTTTATAAGAACCCCTCCCGTATGGGGGTTGCCCCCCATAGCGGAAAGAAAACCACCCTATGAGAATTCCTGAGCATCAAATAACGTAACTCAGCCAAATTCGGAAAGATCCAACAAAAACTGAATTTTTTGTAGGAAAACTACTATAGGGGTTGCCCCCCCCCCATAGAAGTCCGAAAATCACCCTGCGTGAATCCCCGAGCATCAAAGAGCCTATGTGTCAAATTTTGGAAAGATCCGACAAAAATTGGATTTTTTCAAGGACCCCCCCCCCCTCTCCCCTTATAAAGTGATGAAAACTACCCTGCGTGATTCTTGAGCATCTAAGAACCTCTGTGGCAAATTTAAAAAAGATCGGACAAAAACTTTTTTTAATACGGAGAACCCCCAATGCGGGGTCGTCTGTCCCCCCCACCCCCTACATAGAGGGACATAAACGACCTTGTGTGAATTCCCGAGCCTCAAATAACGAACCTCTGTGCCAAATTTGGAAAATATCTGACAAAAATTAGATTTTTTGAAGGAAAACATGGGGAGTTCAATCTGCAATGATTTGTTTTACCTTTTTTAAGAAGTTGTTTGTTTGCATTTTTACATAAATAAAAATTTGCTTGACATATTTTATGTGCCTCTTTTTTTAACAATTACTTGTCTTTTTTTATAAGGGGGGGGGCTGCAGGCCCGTTGTTTCAATTTTTTCCCAAATATGACAAAGAGTCTGTACTCAATAAAAATTTTACAGAAAACGAACTAAAACAACGGCCAATCATGTGTAAAAACATGAATGTTCAAAAATCAAGACGGGAGGGGGGGGGGCAATTGACCCCCTGACCCCGTAAATGACGGGCCTGTGAAAGTGACTATACGCAATAAAGTGATAAACTACGGTGGTAAGATTCTGAAGTTAGGATTTGATCACACGCACACAAATCTTATAAAATACAGTCGAACCTCGTTATAACGAACTTAAAGGGACCATTAAAATCGATTATTATAAAACGTGGTTCGCTTTATCCAAAAAACAATAAACAATAAGACAAGGATTGCAAAAAAGTTCATTTCAGCAGTTATTTGTTTTAAGCGTGTTCGAATTAACAAGGTTTGACTGTATTCTCAAAAAAAAAAAAAAAACTAATGTGCTCAAAGAAAAAAAAAAAAAAAGGAAATAAATTTTCTTAAAAATTTACGAAATTAACGTCCTCATATACGACGAAATTAATTTGACGAAACTAATGCTTTCAAAACTACGAAAATTATTGTTAATTTGACGAAACTAGAATGAAGAAATATTTCGTTACATTTGACGAAATTCGCATCCTCAAACCACTAACAAAAGCAGTTTCTTCAATTTGACGAAATGTTCGCTCGGAGCATATCCCTGGAAGTGGTTTCGTCAAAAACGAAGAAAATTTCGTCAAATTTGAAAGTCCATTTCTGAGAGTGTGTAGAGAAAGCATTTAGGATCCCCGAAGTTTGAAACGACGTAAGCCTCACTAGTTTTCAAAATTTAAAGGGTGAAAACAAAACCATTACTTGATCGAATGATTGAAGATCAAGAGTTATTGCGCATAGTTTGTTTATTAAGTGCAACACTTGTTTTCTAAAGCTATTTTTGTGCTTACCCTACCCTAAAAAAAGAAGGCATCCCGTGTAAACAAACTTTTACTGATTTCTTTCAAATTTGAAAATCATTGATAAAATGTTTGTTTTAAGATTTTTAACTGACATGACCTTCATCCTAGAATCATGCATTTCGTTATTTGCGTACTTGTATTACTATTATTTAATCATGTCAGTTGAAAGTGGCAAAAACAAAACGAACCAAGCATTAAGTGATCTTTCCCTGTAAGAATGGCACAGACTCATAACTACAGCGCTAAAAAGTGTTGTGGCTGCGAAACATGCTAACTAGGGTATCCCTATTAAGGTTGAACTACCGGGAAACGAGTTTAAAGGTGTGAAAAAAAGACTAAAAAATGGCAATTTAAAACTTTTTTATGAAAATACAAATGAGTCAGTGAGAAGCAAATAGATATAAGTGGCAAAATTAAAAATTTGGAGATAACCAGTACAAATGGTACTTCTCTTCAGTCTTGGGGTAATAGGTAGTATTAGTAGCTCTGATAGGTACTGATATACAGCCTGATTTAGAAAAACTTTTCAATGAAAGTCTACCTAAGAGTCAATCTCTATACGCGCTTTGCTCAAAACTTGGAAGATGTCAACTTACATTCCTTTGCTTCTCACTGCCTCATATGAGAAATACCTTCAATAATACAGCTTGGATTAATATGGAAATGCCTATGCACATTTGTAACTGCATACTTATCACTGCGTTTTTCATTTAATTTTTTTTTCCACACAAAAAAAAAAAAAATGTTCCAAAACCACTTTTGGAACGTTTCACATCCTTTTTACCTGCCGATGTTCCCAAATGGGAACATATTTTTGTGAATTTTTTTAGTAACCTAATTATTTGTTTAGACTTGTCATATTTTCTGAAATGACACATAACAGTATGAATTTATTTTAGGTGTTTTTAATTTTTACTTTCTTCTATATCTAATATATAGAAGAAAGTATTGGATTCGTGCAAATTTTCGAATTTCGAATTTTGACGGATTCGAACGTTTTGAGGTGTGCTGAGTCTATTTCGACTATTTTTGGAAAATGTCTGTCTGTCTGTGTGTATGTGTGTGTGTGTGTATGTGTGTGTGTATGTGTGTCGCGTCTGTGTGTGACCAGTTTTTTGTGGCCGGTCTACAGCAAAAACTACCGCACGAAATCGAACGAAATTTGGTACACATATGTGCCCCTGTACGAACTTGTGCCCATTGGTTTTTGGCGCGAATTCCTCCAAGGGGGGTGGAGCAATGGGACGTTTTTTGAGTTTTTCTCGATTGCTATTCCCCGGGAAGTAACTGGCGGAATCAGACAAAATTTGGTCCATATGTTGTCCCTAACAGGTACAGATCCTGATTCAATTTTGGTGTCAATAGCTCAAACGGGGGTTGAGCTATAGAACGTTTTTTGCCGTCAACTGTGACTGCTGTATCTCAATAAATAATGAACGTAATCAAACAAAAATTTATCGACAAGTAGGCCTTAGAGGGTATAAGAAATGATTCTATTTTGGTGTCAACAGCTAAAAAGGGGGTGGCGCAATCGAACGTTCTTTTTTTTCCATTGTGAGTGCCATATCTCAAGAAGTAATGCTACGTTCTGGATGAAATTTGGAATAAATATGAATCCATATGTAAACAGGCGTTGGTTTAATTTTGGCGCCAATCGCTCCAGGGGGGGGGGGGGCTGATTTTTTTTTATTTGTGTGAATAAAAATAGCTTTTTAATTGCAACAATAAGAGAGATAAATCGTAACAGACTGTCGTCTGCGTTCAGCTCGTGCTTTTAATTGCATGGAAATGATCCGAAATATTATTTCAGTGATTTAAAATTTTTAACTGTTGCCATCTTGTGTCTGTTAACAGATAAATGTTTCTAATTATTTTCAGCATGTGTAATTTTGTTTTCGTTGGGAATATTGCTTTCTCGTTAGGCATGGGGAGGGATCAGAATTATAAGAAAGATATAGAAGAAAGTTTCGTGATGGCCGCAACATACTAGTTAAAAAACGTTTAACGTTTATCTTGAAATTAAAGTCAAATTTACTGAATTTCTGAACTTAGAATTTGTCTAAGTTTTTCAGTCTCTGCTTTTAAAGAAAAAAGTGTAAAAAATATTTTATTGGCGTTATTTAGTAGTCAGAGGACATATGTTTTATTTCAACTTAACAAAATATTTCCAATTATCATTTCTTATGAGTTATTTCTGTAAGAATCGACACGTTCCCATTTGGGAACATTGGCGTTTAGAGTATAGTATTTGAGGGGCGATTTTCGTCAATCGCGGAATTTGAGTGTGATTCCTCTTTATTTCAAATATTTTGTTGTGGAAGATCTGTTTTGTGTTGAATACACGTGTTCGGTTCTTTTATTTACGAACGGACATCTGTTATCAATCAGCTTGCCTTTCACACCACTATTCTATTGTAAATATGATTTCACATCCGCCTTCATGCACTCTCTCTATTATAAGTGAATCGCATCTTCGGGGTTGAAATTCTTGTTTTCTACCCTATTCACTTTCTAACAATTGTACGTGTTTCACCCTTTTCAAATGTATCTCGTGACTGACGGGTAGATAAAGTTAAGGGCCTTTTGTGAACTTTGGCCAGTCTCATTTCATCATTTCGTTTCACTTCACGTGTGTTCTGTTTCTTTTACCGAGTCTCATACGTACCAACGATTGTGTTTTTAGATTCAGAATAATTTAGTTTTAATCTATTCAGTGTTTTTGAATTATCATTCCGTATAAACAACCATCTAGAGATGCCTCGCAAGTTTTTAACATTAGAAGCTGCGTTAGACTATTTCCACAGCTTATTTGACAGTGAATTTAATGACGAACACAAGCATGATCTTTGTATTTTGCCACCTGATGACGACGCGAATCTGAGTGAAGAAGAACACAAAAACGATGAAGCCTTAAATGAAGTTCATCCTCAAGATGTCTGCAACCAGGTTCACTTGTTGATGCTTAGCGATGAAGATAGAGGTTCAAATAGTTCAGATGACCAGTTTCACGATTCAGGAGATCAAAAGAGAAGCACAACCTCATGCTCGACTCCAAAAGCAAAGAAACGGAAACAAGAACCCTATCCCAAGTGGAAAAAAGATACTTAGTTTGAAGAAAATCTTCCCGGAAAAAAACTCGAAAAATTGACTGAAAAATTCCTTAAGCTTCAGGCAATGGATCTTCTGCAGTTATTTTTTAAAATACTTCCTTTGGATTATATGCAACATCTAGCTGATATGACCACGTAATATGCTCTGCAAAAGGGAGAGACTATAACTGTGACCAGTAAGGATATTCTGCAGTTCTTTTGCCTGCTTATTTTAAGTGGATATCACACCGTACCTTCAGAGGATTTGTATTGCAGTACAACTGAGGACACGTCTGTTCACCTAGTCTCGAAGACAATGAGCAGGTATCGCTTTCGTCAAGTAAAAAAATATTTTCTTCTAGTGGATAACAACCAAGATTTGAAATCATGTAATAAACTCGCAAAGATTGCTCCCACTTATGTTGAATTATGTAAAAAGTTATTTCAGTTTGGAGTTTTTAATGATAAGCTCAGCAGTGATGAGTCAATGGTACTTTATTACGGACATCATTCTCGTAAGACGAGGAAAACCAATCAGATTTGGGTATACGATTTGGATGATATGTTCATCAAATGAATATCCATACAAGATGGAAATTTATTCAGGAAAACAGAATGGTACTAAGGCAGAAGCTCCACTTCGATCAAGAGTCTTCATGGACATGTTATTTGTTGTGGAATATCCCGAACAACATGAGGTATTTTTTGACAATTTTTTCCAAATTTGATGAATTAACTGACGTCTCTCAAGATTAGAGCAGTTGGAACTAACTATTCGAAAATATTGAACTGGAGAATGTCCTCTTCGATCAACCAAGGATATGAAACAGACAGAGAGAGGGACATATGACTTCCGTTGCAATGGGAAGCTTTTTGTCTGCCACTGGAACGATGGCTCTGTGGTAACGGTTGCTTCAAACTATCCTACACATGAGCCAATTTCTAAAGCAAAGAGATACTCAAGAATAGAAAAAAGAAAAGAGTTGAGAACCTCAGCCGGCTCTGATTCAGAGATACAATGTAGGAATGAGCGGCGTTGATCTATTAGACAGACTCTTAAAGATGTTACCGTCCACAACTTAGGAGCAAAATTGGTGGCGGAACTTATTTTCGAATGCTTTAAATATGGGAGTAGTAGCGAGCTGGTTGGTACACTGTGAAATCCACAAAGGCACTAAAAGCGAGTTGTCGCACTCCAATTCCGCCGCAACATCACAATGGCTTTGCTAAACTCAGATGAAGGTGTCAAACAGACCTGGACCTAAATCACATCTTCCTGTTCTTAATAGAAAAACAGATAACCATTATCTTGTCTCCTTCACTCAGGGACGTTGTGAGGTTTGTCAGAAGAACGTGCGAAAGCGGTGCATTGAATGTGAAAAGAGACTTCCATTCACCTTGCTTCCACCAATACCATAGACAGTAAGGAAGAAAAAGTGTCATTCAGAAGTGAAAAGTATAATGGTATGTAAAATAAACAAAAATATTCATATTTTTTCATCCATTTCTAAGTAATAAAGTTTCGAGATCAATCCTCCCGTTTACTTCACTCCAAACGCCGATGTTCCCAAATAGGAACATCCTGAAAACCTTATTTTGAATTTTTTTTCTCTCCAAAACATGTTTAGGTTAACTATACTAGAGGTAAATTGAAACATTTAAGCAAAAAATTAAAAGTGAAAATTTAAAATTTACTTACGGCGTTTACTACATTCCTTTATAGTATTAACTGCGTGAATAAACCGTACTTTTTTGTGAAATTAACTAAAATCGAAATTTTTAATCATTTTTCGTACAATGCAATATTTCTCCTTTTATGACAAAGTACTTTTTCCCCTGAATCTCTGTGCATCTCTTTGTTGGAAATGCAAATATATTTAATTACATCAATGACCGAGAACATACCACAAGGAGATGGTTGCAGTTCATGCTCCACTCTGCCCTTCCCATCCACCCAACCAAGAAGGATAGTCATTACAATTATTTACTTCATTTTACAAAAAAGGAAGTATTCCATTCGCAAAAATATTTTCACTCAAAAATCGACCTTGATTTCAATTTTACTCACCCCCGGATGAATGATGAGTTTTTTTTTTTTTTTCGACTCGAACACACGTGGATAAGTGCCTAAAAACGTATAGACACGTGAAATATCCATTTTGACGATTCCCTATTTAATTACAACGAATTTTCTCCTGACGTCTGTATGTACGTATGCATGTACCTCCGAATGTGTGTATGTGCGTATGTATGTCGCATAACTCAAAAACGGTATGTCCTAGAAAGTTGAAATTTGGTACGTAGACTCCTAGTGGGGTCTAGTTGTGCACCTCTCCTTTTGGTTGCATTCGGGTGTTTCTAAAAGGGTTTTGCCCCTTTTGGGGGGAAATCATTCTTAATTTCGATGTAAACTCATGTGGTGTTATAATTTGGCGGACAAATGGCGATATATCGCCAGTCTTTTGATTGCCAAGTTTTGTTGCCAGCTTGACGACAAATTTGGCAATTTTTTTAAAACTCTGATTTCAATTAGGCCAGTGTTGGTATATCTAAAGAGTAAACTATTGAATAACATTAAAACTGCCAGTAATGGGAATATGACATTAAATTGGGGTAAAACGAAGTTATGTGATGTTCGTTTTATATCAGCTCGTTTTTTTTCCAAGTTTCTCTAAACTTGGAAAACTTCCAAGTTCTTTGTTGGAAATGCAAGTATATTTTATTGCAGCAATGACAGAGAATATACCACAAGGAGATTGTTGCAGTTCATGCTCCACTCTGCCTTCCCATCCAACCTAGAAGGATAGTCATTACAGTTTTTTTTTATTACATACCCTAATGCTAACTCCGATCAAGCCCACAAATGCAATTGAAACAACTGCTTTTGTCCAAAGCAAGCACTCATGCAACCAGTTTTGATATACAGTCATATTGGTTGACTTTACTTTAACATCGTTGCAAACCTTGATCGATCTACTGCAGGATAAAAAGCCTCTTCAAGATGACTCTGATATGCCCAAGTTTCTACAATTCTAATCCATTTTGCACCTAAAAGTTTGCAACACATCTGTGCAACGCCACTGGTGTTTATTCCTTGGTTTGTCTGA
Source organism: Uloborus diversus (assembly GCF_026930045.1). Classification (NCBI taxonomy): domain Eukaryota; kingdom Metazoa; phylum Arthropoda; class Arachnida; order Araneae; family Uloboridae; genus Uloborus; species Uloborus diversus. The sequence continues at coordinate 171,357,856 of NC_072735.1, read as the reverse complement.
TTTTTTACTATCCAAAAGGAGATATGAAGTATTTGATGGTGCATCTATTGTTTTTTTTCCTTTTAGCAATGCCCCCCTCCATTAACCCTTTTACCTGATATTTACACTACAAAATGATTTTTTTTCTTTCTTTCTTTTACCCGCAAATTTCACTTTCTTCCGTTGAATGAATTTATAACACGTGTCTTGCTTTTCTTGGTTCCGTGCAGCTAATTACAATCAAGGTGAAATAACTTTCTGAATTTTCAAAAATGTAATCCTCGTATATATAATAGCCAATGATCAAGTAACCCGCGAGTTTCAGCAATGAAACTCGTGCCACAACATGATAATTTGATAATACGTTTTGGTAATGTTTAACGTTCAGGAAAAGGTTTTATTGTGACAAGGCTGAACTCGATTCGGTGACTTAACTGTTTTACCGATAAGTCTGTGTCATTTCAGGGGAATGAAGAAACGAAGAAAATGGTCAACAATGAACTCTTCCTATTCGGAACTCCAGCGCTCGAATACGCTACCTTGCGGTGATTTATAAAACTGCGAATGCAACTAAAACATTGCCACGTTGCGCTTCACGTGTGTCTGTTGACGTAAACACAGGCAGTTTGTTCTGAGTATTTATTAACGCAATCGATGTGTTTTAGTTTGCTTTCAGCTACAGAAATTAATTCGTCCCTTAGAAGTATTCTCGAGCTTCTCAAAATAATGTTAGTTTTCCTTATTTCTTTCAAAAAAGTATTAAATGGTGGAAGCATAGACAAGAAAACTCTAGATTAACAAAATTGGATAACGTTATACCAGGTAAAATTTTTTATTGTTTTGTATGAATTTGTAAGAATATGAGTTTTTTTTAATCTTAAATTAATTTAACTAATATTTTACAGCAGCATTTAGTTGGAATGGACAGTATGCAAAATATTTTCTTGAATTTATTATAGTATAATAAAATGAAAAATGTTTAACCGAAAAAGAATTTACTTTATTCCTTTTATTCTCAGCTGAAAGATTTCGCCAAATTTGTTTAGGGTTATAGTTTTGGTATTGTGCGAGCAAAGTAGCCTTGGCGAGATTTCGCGTTTTTAGTTAAACCATTTTTAATTTTTATCATGAGTGGAATAAAATGATAGTAAGATTACAGAATTCGATAAGTAAAAAGAAATAATGGTCAATCAACTGAAAAGAAAACTACTACCATATATAAACTGTGAGTACACATTTTATTTATTTTGTTCTGAGTGAATTTGAATAAATATCAGTTTTTCAATTCGATGAAAAAAAAACGAACTTAACAACATTGACTGGACACTTTTCCTTAACCTAATTTCACATAAATGATTTAAATAACCTTTGTTACTACAGTATCCTACTGAAATAGACAGTATGCAAATAAATTTTCTTGAAAATATTTATCGCAGAACAGATTGAAAAATCCAGAAAGAACGTTAAGAATTTGAACAATAAAAAATAAAAGTTCGCCAAAAATCTGTTTATAGGGTTATGGTTTTCAAATTGTGTGAAAGAATAATGTATCTTGACAAGATTTTGCATATCAGGTAAATCATTTCCATGACGAATGAATTAAATGCATGATTTCGTTGGATATCCAATCATATAGTCATAGAAATAAATTATCTAGTGTTAAACGTTACTCTTGACAGTCTGCCACGTATTTGCACTATGTGACAAAAATGTCAACAAATGCCGGAAATGTCACGAAACTGAACTTAATATGTACTAATGTATAGAAAAAACGGTAGAAAATGAAAATGCCGTTCGAAGCGAACCAAAAATTATGAATTCCGAATTGAACATCGTAAAAATGGCTGCTTCAGAACATCTTACTGTGTGTTCTGCATTAATTGTTTACTTTCGTAATACTTTTTGGTTTCTAATCTCTTTCTATATGGGTCAGAATAACCAAAAGACCTTGAAAAATCTTTTCAAATGAATAAAGCGAAAAAATCATACATACGAACAAAAATCACAACACTTTTAGCATTTTCTTCGTTACCACATGCGTTTGTTTTAGTTTTGAAGTCGGCCATTAAACAGTGATTGCAGTGCCCCCTGTAGTTCGTTGGAGTTGCGAATTGGAGTTTAGCAATTTCAACTATCAAAATATCACCGAACCGGCAATGTCTTCGTTCAAATGTAGAAGAGTGGAAGGAATTTTCAGCCGTCATACCTTAACGGGCGATTTTCTAGTTTAAAGTATATTAGCGAACTTAACTAAGAAACAAGAAATCAATGATTGAGAAAATCAAGGTTCTACAAACTATAACTTTTAAGTCATTGATTCTTTAATACGACAATGTATGCCTCTGGTTTTTGATGGTTTTTTTAACTGATCTTTTTTGCCATGTAAACTAGTACTGTAGAGTTAAAACGTCCTTCCATGTTGTTAAGTTGTAATGATTCGCGATTTTTGATTTTGTCATTTTTTGCCATTGCGCACCAGTATACATAGGGCAGACCAA